>NC_053115.1:2101731-2134906 GCF_010015445.1 Perca fluviatilis | reverse complement strand
GGCCCCTACAGGGTTTCTCTAATAGAGCTCCCCCACAGGTTTCTCTATAGAGCTCCCCCTACAGGTTTCTCTACAGAGCTCCCCCTACAGGTTTTCTCTATAGAGTCCCCCTACGGTTTCTCTAGGGTAGAGTCCCACTGGGTTTCTCAACGCCCCTACAGGTTTCTCTATAGATTCCCCTACAGGTTTCTCTACAGAGCCCCCCTACAGGTTTCTCTATAGGGCCCTCCTACTGGGGTTTCTCTATAGAGCCCCCACAAGGTTTCTCTATAGAGCTCCCCTAAGGTTTCTCTATGGGGCTCCCCTACAGGTGTTTCTCATACAGAGCCCCTACAGGGTTTTCTCATAGGGGCTCCCCTACAGGTTTCTCTGTGGAGCTCCCCCACTACAGGGTTTCTCTATAAGGCCCCTACAGGGTTTCTCTATAGGGGCTCCCTACCGGTTTCTCATAGGACCCCCCCCGGGTTTCTCCTCTCCGCCCCCCCTACAGGTTTCTCTATAGGGCCCCCCTAGGGTTTTCTCATAGGGGCCCCCCCCACAGGTTTCTCTATGGGGCGCCCCTACTAGGTTTCTCTCCATAGAGCTCCCCTACAGGTTTCTCCACATGGAGGTCCCCCACAGGTTTCTCATGGGGGCTCCCCCACAGGTTTCTCTATGGGGCTCCCTAGGGTCTTCTCATGGGGGCCCTGGGTTTCTCCACAAACCCCCCTCTGGGGTTCCCACCACAGGGTTTCTCTATGGGGCTCCCCTAGGGTTTCTCTATGGGTTCCCTACAGGTTTTCTCTATAGGGCTCCCCTACAGGTTTCTCTGCTCCTGGGGGCCCCTACGGGTTTCTCTATGGAGCTCCCCCAAGGGTTTCTCTATAGGGCTCCCTACAGGTTTCTCTTAGAGCTTTTCCCCTACAGGTTTCTCATACAGGTTTCCCCTACAGGTTTCTCTATAGATTCCCCCTACAGGTTTCTCTATAGAGCCCCCTACTGGAGTTTCTCTATAAGGCTCCCCTACAGGGTTCTCATAGGGGAAGCTCCCCCACAGGTTTTTCTCTACTGAGGGCGCCCCACAGGTTTCTCCTATAGGGCTCCCCCTACAGGTTTCTCTATAGGGAGCTCCCCCTACAAGCTTTTCTCTATAGAGCCCCTACCTAGGTTTCTCATGGGTGCTCCCCTACAGGTTTCCTCTATTTTATTTTTTTTTTTTTTTTTTGAGCTCCCCTACAGGTTTCTCTATAGGCCCCCTACAGGTTTTCTCTGGGGCTCCCCCTACAGGTTTCTCTACAGCGCTACAAGGTTTCTCTTAGGGCTCCCCCCTACAGGTTTCTCTATTAGAGCTCCCCTACGGGTTTTCTCCACTTGGGGCGCCCCCACAGGTTTCTCTATAGGGCTCCCCTCAGGTTTCTCATCAGCGCCCCACTACGGGTTTTCTCTATTAGCGGGGCCCTCCCTAGGGGTTTCTCATAGGAGCGCCCTACGGGTTTCTCTATAGAGCCCCCTACAAGGTTTTTCATAGAGCCCCCTACAGGTTTCTCTATAGGGCCACCCCGGTTTCTCATAGGCTCCCTACAGGTTTCTCTATAAGAGCCCCACACAGGTTTCTCTATAGAGCCCCTACCAGGTTTCTCTATAGGGCTCCCCTACAGGTTTCTCTATAAACCCCTACAGATTTTCTCTAAAAAACCCCTACAGAGTTTCTCTATAAAGCTCGAGCTCCCCACAGGTTTCTCTATAGAGCTCCCTACAAGGTTTCTCTATGGGGGGTCCCCCACAGGTTTCTCTATAGGGGCTCCCCTACAGGTTTTTCTCTATAGATTCCCCTACAGGTTTCTCTATAGAGCCCCCTAGGTTTTCTCTATAGAGCCCCACCTACAGGTTTCTCATAGAGCTCCCCTACAGGTTTCTCTATAGAGCCCCCACCTACAGGTTTTTCTCATAGAGCTCCCCTACAGGTTTTCTCTATAGGAGTCCCCCTACAGGTTTCTCCATAGAGCCCCCTACAGGTTTCTCTATAGAGGCTCCCCTACAGGTTTCTCATAGGAGCTCCCCTACAGGTTTCTCTATAGAGCCCCCCACAGGTTTCTCTATAGAGGCTCCCCTACAGGTTTCTCTATAGAGCTCCCCCTACAGGTTTCTCTATAGAGAGCCCCCCTACAGGTTTACTCTATAGGAGCCCCCTACAGGTTTTACTCTATAGAGAGCCCCCTACTAAGGTTTCTCTATAGAGCTCCCCCTACAGGTTTCTCTACAGAGCCCCCTACAGGTTTCTCTATAGGGTTCCCCTACAGGTTTCTCTATAGGAGTCCCCCTACAGGTTTCTCTATAGAGCTCCCCTACAGGTTTCTCTACAGAGCCCCCTACAGGTTTCTCTACAGATTCCCCCTACAGGTTTCTCTATAGAGTCCCCCCAAAGGTTTCTCTATAGAGTCCCCTAAAGAGTTTCTCTATAGAGGCCCCCTACAGGTTTCTCTATAGAGCCCCTACAGGTTTCTCTATAGAGCTCCCCTACAGGTTTCTCTATAGGGGCCCCCCTACAGGTTTCTCATAGAGCTCCCCTACAGGTTTCTCTATAGAGCTCCCCCTACAGGTTTTCTCTATAGAGCCCCCTACAGGTTTCTCTATAGAGCTCCCCCTACAGGTTTTCTCTATAGAGACTCCCCCCACAGGTTTCTCTCTATAGAGGCTCCCCCTACAGGTTTTCTCTATAGAGTCCCCCTACAGGTTTCTCTATAAGAGCCCCACCTAGGTTTCTCTATGAGAGCTCCCCTTACAGGTTTCTCTATAGAGGTCCCCTACAGGTTTCTCATAGAGCCCCTACAAGGTTTCTCTATAGAGCTCCCCTACAGGTTTCTCTATAGAGCTCCCCTACAGGTTTCTCTATATAGAGCCCCCTACAGGTTTCTCTATGAGAGCTCCCCCAGGTTTCTCTATAGAGGCTCCCCTACAGGTTTCTCTATAGAGCCCCCTACAGGTTTACTCTATAGAGCCCCCTACAGGTTTTACTCTATAGAGCCCCCTACAGGTTTTCTCTATAGAGCTCCCCTACAGGTTTCTCTACAGGGCCCCCTACAGGTTTCTCTATAGATTCCCCCTACAGGTTTCTCTATAGAGTCCCCCTACAGGTTTCTCTATAGAGCTCCCCCTACAGGTTTCTCTACAGAGCCCCCTACAGGTTTCTCTACAGATTCCCCCTACAGGTTTCTCTATAGAGTCCCCTAAAGGTTTCTCTATAGGGAGTCCCCCTAAAGGTTTCTCTATAGAGCCCCCCTACAGGTTTCTCATAGAGCCCCCTACAGGTTTCTCTATAGAGCTCCCCTACAGGTTTCTCTATAGAGCCCCCTACAGGTTTTCTCATAGAGCTCCCCTACAGGTTTCTCTATAGAGCTCCCCTACAGGTTTCTCTATAGAGCCCCCTACAGGTTTCTCTATGAGCGCTCCCCTACAGGTTTCTCTATAGAGTCCCCTACAGGTTTCTCATAGAGCTCCCCCTACAGGTTTCTCTATAGAGTCCCCCTACAGGTTTCTCATAGAGCCCCCCCTACAGGTTTCTCTAGGCTCCCCCTACAGGTTTCTCTATAGAGCCCCCCTACATGTTTCTCTATAGGGAGCCCTCCTAGGGTTTCTCATAGAGCCCCCCTACAGGTTTCTCTATAAGAGCTCCCCTACAGGTTTCTCATAAGAGGCTCCCCTACAGGTTTCTCATAGAGCCCCCCTACAGGTTTCTCATAGAGCTCCCCTACAGGTTTCTCTATAGAGTCCCCCACAGGTTTCTCATAGAGCCCCCCCTACAGGTTTCTCTATAGAGCTCCCCTACAGGTTTCTCTATAGAGCTCCCCTACAGGTTTCTCTATAGAGTTCCCCTACAGGTTTCTCTATAGAGCCCCACACGTTTCTCTATAGATTCCCCTACAGGTTTCTCCTATAGAGCCCTCTACAGGTTTCTCTATAGAGCCCCCCCTACAGGTTTCTCTATAGAGCTCCCCCACAGGTTTCTCTATAGAGCCCCCCCTACAGGTTTCTCTATAGATTCCCCCTACAGGTTTCTCTATAGAGCCCCCCCTACAGGTTTCTCTATAGAGCCCCCCCTACAGGTTTCTCTATAGAGCCCCCCCTACAGGTTTCTCTATAGAGCTATAGTTATGGTTATGGCTCCGTAGCAGATGCTTTTATAAAAATAGGCTAACGATTGGGTCATAACCACGAGACTTACTGTCACACAGTAGAGGAATTACCGCATAGTACAGGAGAAGCTCACAGGCAGTTTGGACTTCCATTAGCTGTTTAGGTTTAATGACTAATGTTAACTAGCATGTTAGTGATCAGTAATTAGCCTGTGTCTATGTTATCTCCTTACATATACCTACGCTCTCCGTCTCTGTAAGATTGGGAATGATTGAGATTTCTCTTGGCACAGCTACCAGAAGACTTCACACTTTCAGACAGGTTGCTCACGTCACATCTACGTCTTCAAGCTCAGTTGGAGGCTTCTAATATCCTTCACTGGTCTCCGTCCAGAGACACGGGCTCTGTTGGTCCATTCTTATATACTGTCTATGGCCTAAACCTCCGTTTGTCTCAGTTTACGTGCAAATGTGCAAACGAAGATTTCAAAAATCTCCACTCTGGATGGAGTTTTTAGAAAGACTCGGTTTCTGAGGAGAATTCTCCGTTTGCGTGTAAACGAAGGACACAAACGAAGGGAAATGTCTCCGTTTGTAAAAATAACCATGTACATGTAAACAGGGTCTCAAAATGTTCCACATTTTCTTAACCTCTGGGTCTCTGTGCCTGTGTCTGTGTGTGTTGATGCAGAGCTGAGGAAGGCAGAGGAGCGTAAGACCAACGAGGTGTGGCAGGAAGACGAGTCAAGCTCAGAGCTGGAGGGTGAGGAGGCACACAGACAGAACAGCGAAGCTGAAGAGGACAAATATGAGGAGGAGGAGGAGGAGGAAGAGGAGGAGGAGGAAGAGGAGGAGGGAGAACACATGCAGGACAACGCCTACGACCACATGCAGGTATTTACACCTGTGTGTGTTTGTGTGTGCGAGTGTGATCTGGTGCAAATGATCTTGTAAATAGTGAGGACTCTGTCAGTTTACTGTCTGGGTAGTCTATATCAGTGTTTCTCAAATGGGGGTACGTGTCTAGGGCAGGGGTGTCAAACTCATTTTCCCAGAGGGACACACTGGAAAATGAGAATCCCATCAAGGGCCAGACACAGAGATTATTGTTGTTTGTTTAAGAGAAAAAGTCAAATATTTTTGGGCCATTTTGGGCCTCATAAAGCCCCAAAAAAGTTTGCCAAAAAAGATCCTCAGCCAGCGACAAATACGTTGAATAAAGCGCCAAAAACGTTGGAAAAAGGCCGAAAAAAAGCAAATTGTCATCAAAATTGTCTGATAAAGTGACAAAAACATCAGAAAGTGACAAAAACATCGTAAAAAGCGTCAAAAACTTCAGAAAATGTGGCAAAACATTGAGCAAAGCGTCCAAATCGTTAAAACAAAGTGCCTAAGCATTGAAAAAAGCGCATAAACTGCCCAAAAAGGCGTAAAAAATGTCAAAAAATAAAATAAAAGCACCATAAACTAGGTGGGCCTAAATTTATTGTGAGCCTAAATTGAAATGCGGGCCGGATCAAAACCTGCGAGGGGCTGGATTTGGCCCGCGGGTCTTGAGTTTGACACATATGCCCTAGGGGTACTCTGGAGGACTGCAGGGGGTACGTGTCCCCCTAGGGGTCCTCTGGAGGACTGCAGGGGGTACGTGTCCCCCTAGGGGTCCTCTGGAGGACTGCAGGGGGTACGTGTCCCCCTAGGGGTACTCTGGTTGGCCTACCGAGTTAATAGATTCGGTCACGGTTTGCGTGCCCTCGGCAGCGGGGGGAGGGGGGGACCAAGACACCGTGGAAGACTCTATACTATTTACACACTCATACTGACACACACTAGACTCACACACTGGCCACGGTTACATTCAGCAGCCTGGTGCGCGGTCTCCTCGTGACAGCCTACCTACCATGTAGCAACATTTAACTTAACATAACTACCAAGACAACATGACGTGTGCTGTACTTCCCCATCGATAATGTGTGAATTGCCATGAACACAATCATCTAAGATGCACCAGAAACGAGGCTTGGTTAATAACTCAAACTTGCCGCGAACCAAGACACTGCTTGATTACATTAGACTCGACTAGACCCCGGCCGGTTGCACGGTTACATTCGGTCTCGTTCAGTAGCCTACTGCGCGGTTTAGGCTACTGTCTATGGGTCTAGCTCATTTACCGATTGATTCTACCACCACCACTCCAGTGGAGGCGCTAATGAGCTAGATTACTACACACACAGTAGCAGAAGAAGACCAGCTACGCACAACGGCACGCATGAGGTAAAAAAACAGGAGTGAGTCGGTTCATTCACTCGATTCTCCCGGTTCAGTGACACGACTCGGGTTAATTAACCGGCTCTTCGGTCAGTTTGTCAACACTAGTCTAATGTTCCTAATATTCCACTTGCCCTTTCATTTAAGTGAATAGTTAATAGTTTGATGCAACATACCGAGTGTGTTGCTCACACACTTTGGCTCACGCAGAACAGTTGGAGTGACTTAGTGACTCGCCAAATCGGCCACGGTGGCAACACGATACAAGGTCTCTACAGGAATATCAATCAAGAAGTCAGCCAAACCATACGAAACCATATACTGTAGGTCATTCATTCCCACCCTATAGAACGACCCATAGGAGCGTTTCATAAATTGCGCCCCAAGAGGTGGCAGAAAATACGACCCACAGGAGCATTTTGCATCCTCATATCTTCGTTAACGTTGCTGAACGGTCACAGTTTGGTTAAGTTTAGGCACCAAAACTAGTAAAGTTAAGAAGTGTGGCCGGGTTGGCTCAGTGGGTAGAGCAGGCGCACATATACCAGCAGCATGGTGGCCCAGTGGTTAGCACCCAGGTTGCTGGGTTCGAATCCAGGTTGTTCCAGGGCCTTTCTGTGTGGAGTTTGCATGTTCTCCCCACGGGTGCTCCGGTTTCCCCCACCGTCAAAAACATGTACTAGGGTGGCTCAGATCTGGAGTTGTTCCCCGGGCGCTGTGATTGGCTGCCCAATCTGCTCCCTTGAGGGATGGGTTAAATGCAGAGAATGAATTTCGCTACATGTACGTGTATGTGACAAATAAAGTACCTTTATACTGAGAGGTTTATGCCTCGACATAGAGGTCCAGGGTTCGAGTCCAACCTGTGATGATTTCCTGCATGTCTCTCCCCTCCCCCCTCCCCTTTCTCACCTAGCTGTCCTGTCAAATAAAGGTGGAAAAGTCCAAAAAAGTATCTTAAAAAAAACCTCATTAATCCTAATTTGCTGCAATTAAGATTGCATAGCTTTTTCTCATCGTTTTTTTGAGTCACATATTTTTTTTAAATATTAAAACCACAACAATGGTAACGTTTGTTACGTTAATTCACTTTCAGTTATGAGTGTGCATGTACGTGTCGTAGCCACCTCAACATTTCCTTTTATTTTCAAACGGGACTCAAACCCCGGTCTCCTGAGGGTGAACGTCCTGTGTTTGTTTGGACTATCTACCTCCCCAACCTGACTCCTTATGCGTTATTTGGCGCTCATCTACTTCATCACCTTACATCCTGCTTTGCTCCCGTCATAGCTTCTACGGCTGATAGATGGTGCTGCAGCTATGAGCGTAAAGATGCGTCATATTTGCTGCTTGAACAAACGACTTATGTGGGTGTTTTTTAGGGGAGGACAGTTTCAAATCAATCAATATTCCTGGCATTGATAAAAGCCTGTAGCCTCAAATATGTTGTAATTACTCGCTCATTAGAAAATTAAACCGCAAAGTCCTTTTTCTACACCACCTATAGTTCCAGCTTTGTGTTGTCCTTTGTGATGGGTTCATTGTTTGTCACTGGCTTTTGGACAGTTGGGCATATACAACATTCAAGTTAAAGATGTCCCCTTGTGCTTTGGAAACTGATGTGACAGACTACTTTCTGACATTGTTTGTCAGTTTAAATATTATGTAACTGAACCAGCTATCATAACATAACACCACAGAGGGAAGGAGGTGATCCTTGAGCTAACATCAACACTGCATGTCAGTCATGGGAAGCCTGAAGCATTTCAAAATTAAACATATGTTAGTGTTTAAAGTGGGATGACTAACATTAACAAAACATGACAATCATGGCCTCTCAGTATATGTGCGCCTGCTCTACCCACTGATCCAACCTGGCCACCACAAAATCCCTTTATCATTCCCTTAAAAACAGCCGCGCACATATTTTAAAGAGGCAGAACACTAATCCAAAGTACACAAATATACACTTCTGGCCAGTGTTGGAAAAGTTCACTTTCTACATGAACTGGTTCAAAGTTCAGTTCACAAATTTTAAAATGAACTAGTTCAGTTCATAGTTCATGTTCAAGTTCACAAAAATTAACTTAGTTCATAGTTCTTTTTTTTCTTCCATATGTTGCTGCGAGCTATTATCTTTCAAAATTATTGCCACAGCCCAAATATAGAACCGCAGACAGCAATTACTTTATCAGTTTTAACACTGAAACTATGCGTCAGATTTCATCTGCATATCCAATCAGTTCAACGTGCCGTTTCAGGTTTGCTGTGTGTGTGTGTGTGTGTGTGTGTGTGTGTGTGTGTGTGTGTGTGGTTTTGGATGTGACTGAAGTGCAGATTTTCTTTTTGAAAGCCGGCGGGCAAAGTTTGCCCAGAATTGTCAGATGTTTCCATCCTCAGCGACCTCGTCATAAAACTGGTTTAAAAGATCATATGAAGCCTCCCTGCTGCTTTCTGTTTTGATGAGTCATGCGGCGGTGAGACACTGGTGGCTGGTGTTGCCAGATTGGGTGTTTTTTCCGCTACATATGAAGGCCTGTTTACGGTGTGTTTTAGCCCTGGTTTTGGCCTGGAAGGCTCTATAGAAATCTGGCACCCTATTGGACGAAGTTAAACTGAGAGAGCGTGGCGTTCACAGGCACCAGAATGAAGGAGTTCACGGTAACGTTCATCAGGCGGTAATACGGTACGTTCAGTTCACGGTAACGTTCATCAGGCGGTAATACGGTACGTTCAGTTCACGGTAACGTTCATCAGGCGGTAATACGGTACGTTTAGTTCACGGTAACGTTCATCAGGCTGTAATACGTACGTTCAGTTCAATGCAATCATAATGTATCGTCTAACGTTCATCAGGCGTTAATACGGTACGTTCAGTTCACGTTAACGTTCATCAGGCGAACGGGTAATCGTTCAGTTCACGGTAACGTTCATCAGGCGTAATACGGTACGTTCAGTTCCGGTAACGTTCATCAGGCGTAATACGGGTATGCTTCAGTTCACGGTAACGTTCATCAGGCGGTAATACGGTACGCTTCAGTTCAGTTAACGTTCAACAGCAGTAATAGTACTTCAGTTCCGTAACGTTCATCAGGCGAATACTTAACTTCATAGGCAATTGACTTCATTCGAATCATAGTGGTACGTAATAGGCTAGGGTAGTTCAACTATGGGTAATACGGAGCGTTCAGTTCCGTAACGTTCATCAGGCGTAATATGGTACGTTCAGTTCACGTAACGTTCATCAGGCGGTAATACGGTACGTTCAGTTCACGGTAACGTTCATCAGAGGTAATATCGGGACGTTCAGTTCACGTAACGTTCATCAGGCGGTAATACGGTACGTTCAGTTCACGGTAAGCGTTCATCAGGCGTAATACGGTACGTTCAGTTCACGTTAACGTTCATCAGCGGTAATACGGTATGCTTCAGTTCACGGTAACGTTCATCAGGCGGTAATACGGTACGTTCAGTTCACGGTAACGTTCATCAGGCGTAATACGGTACGTTCAGTTCACGGTAACGTTCATCAGGCGGTAATACGGTATCGCCAGTTCACGTAACGTTCATCAGGCGGTAATACGGTACGTTTAGTTCACGGTAACGTTCATCAGGCTGTAATACGGTACGTTCAGTTCACGTTAACGTTCATCAGGCGTAATACGGCACGTTCAGTTACGTTAACGTTCATCAGGCGTAATACGGTACGTTCAGTCATTCATCAGGGTTGGTACGTTCAGTTCACGTTAATTATCAGGCGTAATACGGTACGTTCAGTTCACGTTAATCATCAGGGAATACGGACGTTCAGTTCACGTAATTATCAGGGTGGTACTCTGACTCATCCGACTATTCGAGTACCATACGCTTAACGTTCATCAGGCAGTAATACGGACGTTCAGTTCACGTTAACGTTCATCAGGCGTATACGTTAACGTTCATCAGGCGTAATACGTACGTTCAGTTCACGGTAACGTTCATCAGGCGGTAATACGGTACGTTCAGTTCACGGTAACGTTCATCAGGCGGTAATACGGTACGTTCAGTTCACGTTAACGTTCATCAGGCGGTAATACGGTACGTTCAGTTCACGTTAACGTTCATCAGGCGGTAATACGGTACGTTCAGTTCACGTTAACGTTCATCAGGCAGTAATACGGTACGTTCAGTTCACGTTAACGTTCATCAGGCGGTAATACGTTAACGTTCATCAGGCTGTAATACGGTACGTTCAGTTCACGGTAACGTTCATCAGGCGGTAATACGGTACGTTCAGTTCACGTTAACGTTCATCAGGCAGTAATACGGTACGTTCAGTTCACGTTAACGTTCATCAGGCGGTAATACGGTACGTTCAGTTCACGTTAACGTTCATATGCGTAATACGGTACGTTCAGTTCACGTAACGTTCATCAGGCGTATACGGTACGTTCAGTTCACGGTAACGTTCATGCGGTAATACGGTACGTTCAGTTCACGTTAACGTTCATCAGGCTGTAATACGGTACGTTCAGTCCCGTAACGTTCATCAGGCGGTAATACGGTACGTTCAGTTCACGTTAACGTTCATCAGGCTGTAATACGGTACGTTCAGTTCACGTTAACGTTCATCAGGCTGTAATACGGTACGTTCAGTTCACGTTAACGTTCATCAGGCTGTAATACGGTACGTTCAGTTCACGTTAACGTTCATCAGGCGGTAATACGGTACGTTCAGTTCACGGTAACGTTCATCAGGCGGTAATACGGTACGTTCAGTTCACGTTAACGTTCATCAGGCTGTAATACGGTACGTTCAGTTCACGTTAACGTTCATCAGGCGGTAATACGGTACGTTCAGTTCACGGTAACGTTCATCAGGCGGTAATACGGTACGTTCAGTTCACGTTAACGTTCATCAGGCTGTAATACGGTACGTTCAGTTCACGTTAACGTTCATCAGGCTGTAATACGGTACGTTTAGTTCACGTTAACATCATTAATACGTACGTTCAGTTATGTTAACATTCATCAGGCGGTAATGGTACGTTCAGTTCATGTTAACGTTCATCAGGCGTAATACGGTACGTTCAGTTCACGTAACTTCAGGTACGTAATGACGATGCTCAGTTCACGTAACGTTCATCAGGCGTAATACGGTACGTTCAGTTCACGTTAACGTTCATCAGGCTGTAATACGGTACGTTCAGTTCACGGTAACGTTCATCAGGCTGTAATACGGTACGTTCAGTTCACGTTAACGTTCATCAGGCTGTAATACGGTACGTTCAGTTCACGTTAACGTTCATCAGGCTGTAATACGGTACGTTCAGTTCACGTTAACGTTCATCAGGCTGTAATACGGTACGTTCAGTTCACGTTAACGTTCATCAGGCTGTAATACGGTACGTTCAGTTCACGTTAACGTTCATCTGTATTACGTACGTTCAGTTACGTTAACGTTCATCAGGCGTAATACGGTACGTTCAGTTCACGTTAACGTTCATCAGGCGGTAATACGGTACTTTCAGTTCACATTAACGTTCATCAGGCAGTAATACGGTACGTTCAGTTCACGTTAACGTTCATCAGGCGGTAATACGTTAACGTTCATCAGGCGGTAATACGGTACGTTCAGTTCATGTTAACGTTCATCAGGCGGTAATACGGTACGTTCAGTTCACGGTAACGTTCATCCGTCGGTAATACGGTACGTTTAGTTCACGTTAACGTTCATCATTAACTATCTTTCAATGAATGCGTTCAGGCATAACGTCGCTTCTGGCAAATGGCGAGTGGAAGCATTAATAACCATGTTACACTAGCATGGCTGTAGACTCTTAAGGTGCTGTCAGACAGCGAGCGGATGCCACCTCCTGGCAACATTGGTGTTGTGTATCTGAATTGGGAGCAACAAGGCGCACACAGCAGCAGGCTGTCATCTAATCTCACAGCTAAATACATGTAGAGTCACCCTCCCTCTCCTTTCTGCTGACCGCTGACTGGAATCAGAGGCAGTAACTGCTCGCTGTCTTGTTAAATGACCAGAGATCAAAATCATTTAAAAAGAATCACATGGATGTATCCTCGATGTATTCATCAAACCCCCAAATTTCCCAGCATTATCTGGCCAGTGTACTTTTCTTTAAAATGTATGGAGGGTAAATCATGCAGCAACAATTTATTTTCAAAAGTTGACTGACAAATATGAAACTGGACAGTAGCCTATGTAAACCCCCGAAATCATGTTGCCTTATTTCATTTTCATTTTGCACGTACTGCATGTGTCGCGTTTGAGCTCTGTGTATTTCTGCCGTAATTTTGGTTTTCCACCTCCGACGTAGAGCAGCGTTCAGCCTCTTCCCTAAACTTTGTCTCATTCACAGACCAGAGACCCAAACGGGGCTCTGAGTCTGTCAGAAGGTCTGAGATCTACCGTCTCAGCAGACCAATCACGTAATGCACAGCAGACTATTGTGAGGTCAATTATTTTCTGAAATATTGTGACTTTATTCTTGTAATAGCCTATTATAACTTTATTTTTCTCAAAATATCACGACTCCTCCAAACCTCAGAGAACACAGATGGTATGAGTTATATTTTGAATGTGCACAGTTTTTGTGCAAGTTTTGTGCAAGTTTTGATCATGAGCAGAAATCTTGCTCAAACATCTGAAATACTACAGTCCAGGGTTTATTAATACATTAAAATTAATTAATTAATGTATCATTGAGGTGAATACTTGTCATATGCACATTTAAGGAGGTTACTTCCTACTAAAAGGAGAATAAATAGTTAAACACAATACAGAAATGAAGTGTGGACCCCCAGACCCCCTAAAACAAAGCCTTGGCCTTTGGGTTGACAGGCCAGTTATGATTTGGCCAAATGTTGGTGCCATCTAACTAACATCTACAAACTGGCAAGCTAAAATGAACATACACCGGCTATTAACAAGCTGGGCAATGCAAACGCTGTTTTGCACTGCATTCAGTTAATTTAAATGAGTCCGGGCTAAGCCCCGACCCTCATCATGTTCTAGAAACACCCCTCAGTAAAACTAACATGTATTTTACATTTAGATGGGCTCTGTGCGACTAATTCCAGGCCTAGACAGGCCTGTAGACAGGCCTGTAGACAGGCCTGTAGACAGGCCTGTAGACTTGGTTTCACTCTCAAGAGATTTGCACCTTACAGAGAGGTTCTTTTTTTAAATCTGTATGATAACATTCCGAATTCAAGCCTTCTCCTGTCTCCCGTATGTCAGCTAAAACTTTACATAACCATAATGGATTCAGATACTTACAGGACATATTTGTGTGTGTTCTGAGTCTGGTCTTTTCTTCTGTTGTTTTGTCCAGGAGAACAGTCGCCTATCATCAGAGATGGACTCCATTCACCCATGAGAGGTGAGTGTTTCTTTATGAAATCACGTTGCTTTTTGAACATTCAAAACTAAGAGACCAGTCTGTCTCTCTCTCCCTTTTAAGGCACTGACACACCAACCTGATTATCGGCCGTCGGACAGTCTGGCGAGGTCGGTGACTCGAGTCTGTTCGGTGTGTTTCGTGCGATGTTGATCTGAAACAAAGACAGATTCAGCAACTGTACGGCCTATTTCTCTCTTAAAATGTTTTCAGAAACATGTTTCGGTGAACTATTTTAGTACAATATGAGATCATACGAGCCGCGATTATGGTCTGTTTTGAAATCCGGGAGAAGCCAGACCCACGTGACGAGTTCGTCCAATCAGCTGCCGGTTTTCCATTTTTTGGGCAACAGTACAGATTAGCGCCGCCTGCTGTTATGGAGACGTATAACAACTCGCGTTCCGAGGCACTTTTTGGACCGACGCGGGGAGACTGATCAGTCCGACTGCCTTTTCTGCCGATGGTCGGCCATCGGGTTGGTGTGTCTGAGCCTTTACCTTTTTTAGTCAAAGACAAGGTGTGTTCTCCCCCTGGAGCTCCTCTTTGTATTTGCCGTGAAGGTATTTTCCTTTAAGACACACACAGTAGTTTTCCAGCCACATTTCAGTTAGCTTTTTGTTTTTTTTACATC
This sequence comes from Perca fluviatilis, assembly GCF_010015445.1. Lineage (NCBI taxonomy): Eukaryota > Metazoa > Chordata > Actinopteri > Perciformes > Percidae > Perca > Perca fluviatilis. The sequence continues at coordinate 2,120,489 of NC_053115.1, read as the reverse complement.
CCAGCTGTCCAAAAAAAAACAAAAAAACATGCAACATTTAAAGGTGCTCTGCCACACAAAACCGTTTTTGCATTTTTTGAAATATGTTAGGTCCATATGTGTTTGAAATGCTACCTCCTCTGTCAGCTCTAGACACTGAAAAGAAATAAGTGGAGAAATCAGACCAATTACAAAAGCTGGTCAGTCTGACGTGGTCAGTCTGAGCTCATGAATAGTAATGAGCTCAGCTCATTACTATTCATGAGCTCGCCCAGTTGTGCTGGGTAAAGGATGCTGATAGCCAGGCTCTCATTGGCTAGCTGTTAGCCAATCAGAGCAGCTTAGCTCGTTGAATAGTAATGAGAACTGGCACAAATCGAGCGGAGTCTTCCTGCAGGCTTTCTATACCACGCTAGAATGACTTGAAACAAGGTAACCAAGGCATTATTTCCACAAAAAATGTTACAGAGTCCATGGTAGAACTTCAGACATTACCACAAAGTCATGAAAGTAAGTGATTTGAGTTTGGTGTACAGTTTACTGTCCAATAAAGAGAGTTCTGTGTAAATGAAGCACCACAATCTGTTTGAAGTCCTATAGTGAAAACGTTCTCATCTCATGGAGATCGAAGCAGAGACATTCAGTCCACATATAAGACAAGACATACGTACTGCCGTCATCACGTACGTGAGCTGCGTCTCCAGATACTTATAATTGATTGGTTTGTAGACGGGCTTCCCCGTCCTCTCGTATCCTCTCTCTGTGTCGGAGTTTATTCAACTGACTGCTGCTCCCCCCTACTGCCGCGGCTCTTTTTGTTTTGTTGTGATGTTGAGAAGCGAGACATGGGAACTTTCTTTCTGGAGCGTTTATTCAGAGACAAACGGAAACCTACACTGTAGCCTACGTTTACTACCACTTAACAAATAAACTGCTGATGTATTCTCAGTTCTGATAGCCGACAGCTGTCTGCTCTGAGCGCATTCACAGTCACTCTCTCTCTCTCACTAAGCACCGAGCTATTCCTTAAAGGAGCTTCCCTGGTCTTTTAACACGAGGAGAGCCTGCCAGAGCTTCCTGTATTTGGTCCGAAAGTCCGAACCATCCAAAAAATGCTTTCACACTATAAACAAACCGGACCATGGTTCAGTTTGGTCCGGACCGAGACCATCTCTTTTTGTCAGACCAAAATTTGGTCTTCTGATCCGGACCGTGGTCCGGGGGAGGTTTCACACCTGTAATTTTGGTTCGGATCAAACTAAAAAGTCCGAAAGTCCGGACCAAACGAGGTATGTGTGAAAATGCCCTGAGACTAAATGGTTAGACTTAACACACAGCCACTCCACACAGAAATAATGACCTGACAACAGACAAGGGAACACAGACCCTGTTTACACGTACATGGTTATTTTTACAAACGGAGACATTTCCCTTCGTTTACACACAAACGGAGAATTCTCCTCTGAAACCGAGTCTTTCTAAAACCTCCGGCCAGAGTGGAGACTTTTGAAATCTTCATTTGCACATTTGCTTGTAAACTGAGACAAACAGAGGTTTAAATGTCCGTTTATGAAAATAGCTGGCCACGTGTAAACGTAGCAACAGAGACTAAATACAAGAGGTAACGAGCAAACAAGGGACAGGTGATACAACAGGTGAAAACACATCAGGGCGGGGAAGGACAATCAAACAGGCGGGAAAACGCAAGACAGAAAGTAAAACAAGACAAGACTAAGGAGAAAACAGACTACTACAAAATAAAACAGGAAACACTACCAACAGAAACTCACAACCGTGACAAGCAGTTTCCTAAAATATCATGCAATGTTTTCATTGCAATCAATATTGATTCGTAGGAAAGCTTTTTTTCACATCTCTTTTGTCAAGCAGGTGTGTAGGATATGATCAAAAGTAGCAGATCAAAAAGTTTAGAAAAAGTCCCGCATAATGGTCAGTGTGCGGGACTTTCTCTAATCAATATTGATTGCAATGAACTTTATTATTCTCAGGGCTATAGACAATTGCTTAATATTATGCAAAATAAGCAATACAAACTTAAAAATCAAATACCTTTATTTCAAAGAGCAATGTCAACATGAATTCTGCTACTTTCAAAAAATGGAAAAAAATAAAATAAACTCTGTTGGACGACGCTGAGAAGAGATTTCTAGTAGCAGACAGAAACAGCCTAGTGTCTGCTTTAAATTACTCATCAGAGACTGCGCCTAACCCTTACCAAATGTGAAGGGCATAACCTATAGTTGACTTGTTTTTATTTAAGACATAAGTTTGAACGGTTACCAAATTCTTGTCATAAGTGATTTATCTTACCTAGAGTAACTTAAGCTTTACCTTGAATAACACAGTGGGTCTAAGAAAAGGACCAAGGCAACAAATACACATCATTAGCAATATTTGGTAAACTACACTATTAAGACTATTGAAGGAACATTAAGACCTTTTTGATTACATGAGTAAGAACATTTAGCATACAAGCATCTTTGGCATATTTTGAGGGGAAAAATGCCCACAGGCTCGTGTTTTTCCTCTTAAAATAGTCCTGTGAGTTAGATTAAAATGTCCTCAAAAGTCAACTTAAAAGATGTACATGTGTAATCTGCAGTGTAGTCTCTGCTGTCTGTAAACTTGCATAATAACATTTTGAACATATGCAGAATTGGCAACATTTGGAAAACAAACTTAAGAACATTTTTAAAATGTGTATTAAGGCCATTTTGAAACTACTATAGTACAGTAGAACATTTTGACAATAATCAATAAATCAATAAGCATCAATAAAAACATTTCGGGATGACACTGTAAGGTAGGCACCTGTGCCACTGCGAGCTAGACTTGCAGGTTACCTCTTACAATTGTCCTGTGAGGTAGGCTTGTGTTTTCACCTTTTAAAATTGTCCTGTGAGGTAGGCTTGTGTTTTTAGGTCTTAGTTTTTGTGGATCCAGGAGAGATGACCATCACTTTGGTAGCTGCTGTTCTTCTCTGCAGTATTATTCCAGTGTTGCCACTGTCAAACAACAACAATCATAATCATAATAATAAATGAACTATACAATCAGGAATGTACAGTACAATGCTATTTTCCTGCTGCCTCCATCTTACAATATGTTAACAAGTGTTGTTTCTCGGCTGCAGACGTTCAGCTAATGTTACCAAAATTAAACAAAAGATACCCAAAAGTAATATTGTTTTGGCTAAGCCTCACTGATAAATGACATGTTCAAATCCCTAGCCAGACAAGCTCCTGAGCATCAGTTTGATATCAAACATTCTTGGCAATAAGAATAAGATTTTAATTACCGTTTAATTTGTAGATGCAAGACCCGATGGATGTTGATGAAGAACACTTGATGATGTGTAGCACATGTCATCTAAATTGTGAAGTCCCTCCAGGAGTTAATGGCAAATTATTTCTGTATTTTTTTTTAAAGAAAATTGACCAAAAGCAGTAGCCTCAATGTAAAAGACGTATCAAACTTCTGACCGTGCTCCAAATTCCCCAGTCAACACTCAGTTTCCAAAAAATTTAGTAATGTAGATAGTGTCCTGTAATTTAAAACATCAGCATACTGTCTAGGACCTCTGTCCTGTTGCTCCAAGTTAAGCAGCCCAAAATACATAGCTAACTACAGTACTAAACTGTTTAACATGAAAACAGTATTTTAGTATTGAAAATTGACTGTGAATTTACAGCAGTTGCTTACAGTGTAGGGTACTACTAGGGTAAAGCATGATACAGGTTAATAATCAGACAGTAACAGACAAGACTGACTTTTGTCACCTAGTCCTACCTTTTCTTATTTGAGTTTTGGTTTAATATAACATGGATGAAGTGGAGATCTTGTTGAATGTGGCCAGAGTAGCTCTGGTCTACCTGGCCTGTAAAGCTGCTAGCCGTGTACAGGAGAGACGGCAATCAAGACGAGCCAGGAGGAGACTGTGAGAGCTGATAGTCTTAATTAGCTTTGTAGCATTTGGCTCAATGGCATGAATGTAACGGACGTCCATTAATATCACAAAGTTACGCACTAAAGCATTAAAACTTTGCTAAAACTGCAGATCAAATGGAGATGATTTATATATATATTATTTATTTGTGCATATAAAACAAAATAAAAGAGAAACAATATGCAATAACATAATAAAATGCAAAGCTGGGATGAAGGGCTTGTAAAAGGAACCCACCTAACATTGAAATGAAAGACAGCTTTACATGCTTGCCACAAATTTGCATTTAAATATTTGAAGTAAAGATTGGAGTGAGGAGTGACTGCGAAGAGAAGCAGAAAAGCTGTTCCATAAAGCTGGACCTCTGTCCCTGACAGAAATTATATTACTCTATTTAAACAGGGATGTATTGACTCCCTCGCTAACCGCCCTCAATTTGTTAAACTTGGCCCCCACCTCTTCTCCATGCTGACTCTCAGCACCGGCTCTCCATTACGAGTCCATTACACCTATGATTGCACCCCCTCAGCAAACAACCTGATACTGAACACTACAAAATCAACTTCAGGAAGCACAGAGTGGACCCTGGCCCACTCTACATCAACAGGGACCTTGTGGAAAGGGTTCAAATTCCCTCTGCAATCACTACTGCGATTGTTAACAAGCCACAGCAGCGACTACACTTAGTGAGAGTGCTCAGGAAAAACAGGCTGGGAGAGAAGTTGCTGGTGGCCTTCTTCTGCTCCTCTGCCAAGAGTGTGCTGGCAGGCTGCATCTCAGTGAGGTATACCGGCTGCTCAGCAGCAGACAGGGGAGCTCTTCAGAGGGTCATTAGTCTCGCTTGCCAGACCTTACTCCAAAGCGCTGCTGAGTAAAGGCCGTTTTATGGTTGTGCATTGAATCAACAGCGTACCATAGCCGGCAATCGGTCCCATTCACTGTGTGGAACAGTGGCAATAATAGTCACAATTAAAGCTGCGAGCAGCATGCGAGCAGCATGGACGGGCCCTCGTGCCTCTGCGTGCGTACGCCACAAGACATCACCAATGAAAAGGGAACTGCCTGCCGATTTCACCGATACCTCACTCAAGACTCTACGTCATACGGTTCATTAGCTGTGTAAAGGGGCGTGGCTAAAGCATAGGGGGCGGGTCAAACCATCACCAATTAAAAAGGAAGTCTCTGCTGAGTTCAATGATACCTCTTACAAGACTATACATTAGATGAGTCAGCATTTATGATAGGGGGCGTGGCTTCAACATAGGGGGCCGGCCAAACCATCACCAATGAAGAAGGAAGTCTCTGCTGAGTTCAATGATATCTCACACAAGGGTCTACATCACAAGCGTCATTAGTTATAAAAGGGGGCGTGGCTAACTCTTAGGGGGCGGGTCAAACCATCACCAATCAAAATGGAACTCTGTGCTGAGTTCAATGACACCTCACACAAGACTCTACCTTAAACGGTTCAAATGTTATGAAAGGGGGCGTGGCCTGAGTAAGTGGGCATGGTTAAAGTATCACATGTAGACCACACATTATAAGTTTCATGGAAATCGGATGAGGTTTGTCATATAAGGCGCATTTCCTGTTGCCAGCGGGGGGCGCTATGACCAAAAGTCAATTTTGTCCCTTAGGTGTCCTCAGGCCTGGACCCTTGTCAATCGTGAGAAATTTCGGGCAGATACGACAACGTAGACTCAAGTTACAACAACTTCTTTGTTCATCGCTAAACACTCAAAATGGCCGCCACGCCACGCCCACACCGTCTGACAAAGTTTTTCTTTAAATAACTTTTCATCGTTAAGGTGTTGGGATGGTACAGACCAAGTTTGAAGTCCATCAGATGAAATCTCTAGGAGGAGTTCGTTAAAGTATAGCACCTTGACTTTTAGGTGTACTTCCTGTTGCCACTAGGGGGCGCTATGACTTTAAGTAAATATCGGCCTTTATTTGTCCTCAGGGTCGGACTCTGAATTATGAATCCTGAAAAGTTTTGAGCCAGTTGGACAACGTACACTCGAGTTACACCCACTTCCTGTTTCGGCGGCAAAACGCACAAAATGGCTGCCCCGCCACGGCCTCGCCCTATGACGAAAGTTTTTCTTTTAACAACTTTTCATCTTTAACATCTTAAGATGGCACAGACCGAGTTTGAAGTTGATCGGATGAAATCTCTAGGAGGAGTTCGTTAAAGTACGACATGTGGAAATGGCCGAAATCGCACTAATTTCGAACTTTGAAATAAAAATGGCGGACTTCCTGTTGGGTTTAGGGTATGGCTCTAATGAAGTTTTTTGTACATCTTGACATGTTACATATGTCTACCAAGTTTCGTGAGTTTACGTTAAACGCACTGCAGGGGCTCAATTTTTTTAACTTTCTAGGGGGCGCTAGCGAGCCATGTTTGTGCGCCTATTCCAGAAACCCTTAAAATACGTAAATGTTCACAAGACTTGATGCGACCGCCAAACTTGGTGAGTTTTTGAATATATTAAGCCCCTCAAAAAGCCAATTCATTTGACGGGAAAATAATAATAATTCCTTCAGTTTCAATAGGGCCTTCGCCGCTGTCGGCGCTCGGGCCCTAATAAAGATAATGGAACAGTGACTAGAAATAGTAGCCGTAGTAGTTCATGCTATGCAGGCCTGCCTTGCATGATCCAAATCTTGTTCAAAACTTGCCATTTTCAGCAAATAGCTTGCTAGCTCGAAGTTTGTTGTTTCCCCAAACCAACAGAGTTTTGCAAGGCGAGGGACATCCGGCGGCGATGTATGTTCCGGCAATAATCCGGTAAATGAATTGTCGTCGATTCAGACTAGAGGGTCGTCAAGATTGCACACAAACTCATCCTCTGCCCTCTATGGTAGACATTTTGAGGCCCTGTGGCAGGCGCTACAGAGACAGCAAAGCACAGACCACCAGACCTGACAACAGTTTCTTTCCCCTGCTGTGCAATGTGTTAACTTGGATCTTGTGCGTTAATTACATTCCTACTGATATTGGTTCTTTAGTTTCTGCTCAATTCCTCCATTCCCTACACTTCCTTTCCTGACTTCCTCACTGGTTTCATCACCTTAGACTGTTTGCCCTCTTTTATCACCTACTGTATTATTTCAAAAGTAAATATACTGAAACAAATTATTTTCTGTGCTGATAATAATCACATGATTGTGAATGAGCCTGAGAGGTTTCAGTCATTAAAAACATCTTAAATTAAATGTTGGTCCAAGTATGTGAAAAGAGAATGAATCCAATGTGAAACTGCTTTTTTTTTTTAAATGGTAGGAAATTTGCAATTCATGCAGACTTAGATCAAAAAGTTATTAAAATAACACATTCACACACACTTACGTACATAAATACATACATACAATACATACATACATTCACACATACATTCACACATACATTCACACATACATACATACTGTCAGGTTTACATGGACTTTCAGTTGGTTTTCATGGATTTTCAGTTGGTTGTCATGGACTTTCAGTTTGTTTTCCCATTCACTGTCATCAGCACTCATCATTCACACCTGCAGTTCATCAGCACTGATCACTCACACCTGCACTTTGTTAAGCCACGTCATTAGTTCACCACCTGCACCTCATCAGTCCACCATCTTTATAAGCAGCAGAGGCACATTCATTCTTTGTCTGGTCTTGTACGTCTATATGTTGAGGTACGTCTATGTGTACGCTTGTGTCACGACTTTTAGACTCGCTCTCATTTCCTACCTGTTGGAGTGCTGCCTGTGGACCTGCTCTCTGTTCCTCTTGTTGGATTTTGTATAATAAAGTTCAACTTCACTTACCTCCATCCTGACTCCTGCTCCTTCCGTGACAGAAGACTAGACCAAAAAAGGACATGGATGAGGACGCCATGGACGATCATCTTTTCAATCAAAATGGAGACACTCTGGAGGACTTTGTTGCAGTTTATCTCTGTTATTATCAAGATGCGGGCTGGGAGGAGGACTTTTTAAAATATCAGTTCTGGAGAGGATTAGATGACCCACTTGCTCGGATGCTGCTACTCGAGGACCTTAAACTGCCGTTTAGTGTTTCTGGACCGAGCCCTTTGGGTTTGTGGTTCCTACCTCACGGTAGCGCTTGCCGATCCAGAGCCAGTTGGACCAGAGCCAGCCGATCCGGTGCCGAAGTCCTCACCTCAGGCCCACTTCAGCAGGGAACCATACGACTGCCCAGTCGGACAGGAGCCAGCAAGCGTCTGCCCAGTCGACCAGAAGCCAGAGACTGCTCACAGCGACTGCCCAGCCGAGACTGCTCACCGCGACTGCCCTGCAGAGATGTGCAACCCTTCTGTTCCCGAGCTGACGTGCGGCTCTCTTGACCCTGGGCTGACGTGCAGCTCCCCTGAGTCCCGGCTAGCTAGCAGCTCCCTGAGTCCCGGCTAGCTAGCATCTCCCCTGAGTCCAGGCTAGCTAGCATCCACCCCGACTCCAGGCTAGCTAGCAATTTCACCGAGCTCTCTAATGTCCCTAGTGTCCCCGAGCTCTCCAGTGTCCCCAAGCCTTCTTGTGTCCCAGAGCTCCCTAATGTCCCCGAGCTCTTTAGTGTCCTCGAGTTTCCTAGAGTCCCCGAGTTCCTAGAGTCCCGGCCGTGTAGCGGCCCCCCAGAGTTCCTAGAGTCCCGGCCGTGTAGCGGCCCCCCAGAGTTCCTAGAGTCCCGGCCGTGCAGCGGCCCCTGAGTCTAGGCTAGCTGGTATCTCCCCTGAGTCTAGGCTAGCTGGTATCTCCCCTGAGCCCAGGCTAGCTAGCATCCTTCCAAAGCCCTCATCGCCGGTCCCGTCCGGCCCGAAGCCCTCATCGCCGGTCCCGTCCGGCTCAAAGCCCTCATTGCCTGTTCTGGACATGATCCCGGGGAGCCTCCCCAAGAAAATTTGGGGGGGGGGCGGTGCGCCTCCTACGGGGACCGTGGAGGTCCCGCCTACGCTGTTCCCTAGGCCACCAGAGGGGTCAGCCCTGCCATGGCCGCCCGAGGGGTCGTCTCCACCATGGCCGCCCGAGGGTCAGCCAGCTCCACCGTGGCCACGCCTCCAGCCAGCTCCGCCCAGGTCTTGGAGGACAGCCTGGAGTCCGTCCGCATTCGCCCTGTCCCGGACTCCAGGCTGCCCGCCCCCCCTCCCGTGTTTTGCCTTCTACGGCGAAGGTCGCGCCTTGTGGGGGGGGGGGGGTAATGTCAGGTTTACATGGACTTTCAGTTGGTTTTCATGGATTTTCAGTTGGTTGTCATGGACTTTCAGTTTGTTTTCCCATTCACTGTCATCAGCACTCATCATTCACACCTGCAGTTCATCAGCACTGATCACTCACACCTGCACTTTGTTAAGCCACGTCATTAGTTCACCACCACCAATAAACACTTACCTCCATCCTGACTCCTGCTCCTTCCGTGACACATACATACAGTACGTTACTTACACATGCACACACCCTCATTTACAGAATTTGTCTGGAAAAACACCCACAGCTTTAACAACACAAATTTTAAGGTCTGGTTTGGATTGATCTTGATTAAAGGCAACATTGTTGTTGTTGTCGTTGAGTCTTTAGTTTTTCATTTTTTTTAATGATCAGCACCACAACTCCCCTCCACTGTCCAGAACGAGAAGCAGCAGTCTCAGCAGGGGAGAACTCAAATTCTGTGAAAAGAACAACAAACTGATCTTTTTTTGTGGTTTGGGTGAATACCTGCCAATAGGTGACTCAGTGACTCCGTACGGACAAATAGTCTGATTCCCTGAAACTGGCAGGAAACGTACCAAACAAACGTGCTTGTCTTGATGTAATGTCTGAAACACTAGCTCAAATGTTTATTTTTGTATTTGACCCTGGCTGCTTGTCTTCAATAATGTGCACAGATATCGGTGAAAGCTGAACCTCAGTATTTATGTTATTGGAGTATATCTATCGGAGCTAAAACAAAGAAGCAAATTGCTTTGGCAAGAAATTAAACAAAATTATCTGTGTTGCTGCACAGCATACCAAGTTCTTCAACAAATGATGATTTAGGTCCTGTTCATGAACTTGACACGACTCAAGCTGTTTTACATATTGCTCCCTAGTGAAATTCGTCTTTTCTTCTCTGAGCGCCAGGTCTTTCTGAGCAGTCCTGCTGCTTCTGTGGAACAGGACGTCTTGTTTTTCATTAGCTTAAAGCATTTCAACACTGAAGAACTGTGCTACAAAATGTGATTACTTCATTAAGCTTTTACAAGTGAAACAAGGCCAAGTTTGTTGAAAAAAACTTTTTTTCGCTTTTTTTCTGGCATTAAATGTGATGTTCTGATTTTTATTCATGTCTCAAGTTTTATATATTGTAATAAACTTGTGTCAAGTTATATTGAAAATGTTTAAATATTGCAAGAACAAGATTTATGTTAAGCATATATGTATTAACGTGATATGTTGATGCAGTGAGGCAGATGCATCCTCCAAGTCATGAATCAGAAGCAATATAGTTACTAACAACATAACTACAGCCTCATTAACATCCCATTGGCCTCTGAAACAAAGCAAATTACTAGAAATCCAGCCTTGGATCATACTCAACAGTATGTTGTGTGCTTCACTCCATAACAGCAATTACCAGAAGCCATTCACCTTCGCTGATTAGACATCAAAAATCAACCCTTAGTTAAACCTTTGGCATTAGTTATTGTCGCAATAAGTCTCCTTTAAGGCCTCTTTACAGTCACCGTTCCCAACCTGTTGCGCAACAATGTGACGTCAAAATGGCGTAGATCTCCCTCGCGCAGAGGTCGCGCACTACTTTATTTTCTTCAGCGGCGAACGACAAAGCCGAAACTGCATTCTGCGACTTTTCCAGAGCCCCTTTTTTTCACAAAAGCGACTAGCGACTAATCTGGCGTAAGTAAGACTTGCACACATTTTGTGAAAGATACATTGGTACATAATTAAACTAAAAGCTGACAAACAAAATTAAAGCCATTAATTGGACAAAACAGGGCAATCCAGTACAATGCTTAATCCAAAATAATGTGACATGCTGTGAAATTGACAAGAAGGGATTCCAGGTCTTTACAAATGTATTAGCTGTACCAGACAGGGTCAACCTTATATTTTCCAGTTTAAGAAAATAGAGCTCTTCTTTAATCCAGCTCAGATGCGTTTTCCACTTTCACAGTATTCTAGCCAGCCAAGTTGTAAATGCTATCACATCCTTATTAGTCTATATCCACAACGTTCCACTTCCGGGATTGCCCCGTTGCCACAGGAAATTCCGCCAGATGTCCCTCTTTTCAGCCAGATGTCCGTCCACTTCCTCTGTCTCTGTGTCGGCGTTCTAACCTCCGGTGGATTTGTGAGGACTATGGTTAACTGCTCCTCAAATCTCTGCAGGGTAAATCCAGACAGCTAGCTAGACTATCTGTCCAATCTGAGTTTTCTGTTGCACGACTAAAACTACTTTTGAACGTACACATGTTCCACCAAAACAAGTTCCTTCCTGATGCTATTTAACCGTGTGGTGCTTAGCACCGCCCAAGACGACTGTGATTGGTTTAAAGAAATGGCAATAAACCAGAGCACATTTTTCTCCAATCCAGGAATGCTGTGTGGACTAGCCAGACCCTCCTCTGCAGCGCTGTGGAGGAAGGTTTGGCTATAAGATACTAAGTCCCTATTAACAGAATAGAGGTTAAGTGGGGAGGGAAATACACCAAACAAAGTGGTAAAAACATGAGGGACGAGACTCCCCTAGTTACCTTAGATACTGTGTCAAAATGTCAGACCTGAAAGAGAGGCAGGGGGCAGGGGCAGCGCCACAGGTACGATTTTAAAAACAATTTGAGGGCTAATATTAGAACTTAGCATGGCTAGTGAATGGTAGCCAACATTTGCATTAACATGAACTATCTCAAGTTGCTTAACGGCAGATAAACTGGATAACAGCGTGGTAAAAAATAATGCATATTAACAATTCACCTCTGACTTTGACGGAGTTGAGAAAATGGCGTGTGAGTGTGTAACGGTCCTGGGCTGTTGTTGATCCTGTTCCCATTTGGCAGGGCTTTACATTTTGAACAAAACATAACTTCTTTCATTCCTTTGACCATGACTGACACCCCTTAAATTGAAAAATTTAAAAATTTAAAAATATTCTACATGATTCAAATATGTTTGAAAGCGAAATATAAATGACTGGTGAAGAATGCATTAAATGCATATTTTTAAATTGAACAACCCACCATTTCCCTTTTTTCAGTGAGTAAATATACTTCATCTACATCGCATCACTGGTCACATGGCATACATCACACAGACATTGCTTATTAATATACATACTTATACATATATTGTTGTTTTTTCATTGTTGATAGTAAACAACCAATTCAAATGACCTACATCTTCATTTCCCATCTATACAAGTGATCCTCTTGATGCCTTGGTCCCTTTAGCCTCTCATAGTCGACCTTTTGTCAAGAATCTCGCTGTTATCTTTGATAGTTCGTTCAAATTAGATAAGCAAATTAGTCAAATCCAGCTTTTTCCAGTTGAGACTGTTGGCAAAGCTGAAGGCCTATCTTTCTTCTTAAGACTTAAGAAAGTTATTCATGCTTTTATTACGTCTTCGTTAGACTACTGCAACTCTTTATACTTGGGGGTCGATCAGTCATTACTAAATCAGCTCCAGTTAGTACAGAATACAGCCGCTCGCCTTTTAACTGGTACAAGAAAATGGGAACATATAACACCTGCCACTACACCTTGGCCTCTCTTCATTGGCTTCCTGTACGTTTTCAGGATCGATTTTAAGATCTTATTGCTTGCTGTCCTGGCTCCTAAATGGTGGAATGAGCTCCCTATTGACATCAGGACGGCTGAAAGCCTACGCGTCTTTCGCCGAAGGCTAAAAGCACATCTCTTCCGACTACACCTTGGATAAACATAAAAGAAAGTATATATTTTTCTTGAAGCTGCACTTCAGGGTTGAAAGCACTTTATTAGGGCCCAAGCGCCGACAGCGGCGAAGGCCCTATTGAAACTGAAGGAATTATTATTCTTTCTTTCTTCCGTCAAATGAATTGGCTTTTTGAGGGCCTTAACATATTCAAAAACTCACCAAATTTGGCGGTCGCATCAAGTCTGGTGACAATTTATGTATTTTAAGGGTTTCGGGAATAGGCGCACAAAAATGGCTCGCTAGCGCCCCCTAGAAAGTTAAGAAAATTGAGCCCCTGCAGTGCGTTTAACGTAGACTCACGAAACTTGGTAGACATATGTAACATGTCAAGATGTACAAAAAACGTCATTAGAGCCATACCCTAAACCCAACAGGAAGTCCGCCATTTTGATCTCAAAGTTCGAAATTAGTGCGATTTTGGCCATTTCCACATGTCGTACTTTAACGAACTCCTCCTAGAGATTTCATCCGATCAACTTCAAACTCGGTCTGTGCCATCTTAAGATGTTAAAGACGAAAAGTTGTTAAAAGAAAAACTTTCCGTCATAGGAGGGCCGATGGGCGTGGCCATTTTGGTGCGTTTCGCCGCGAAACAGGTAGTGGGTGTAACTCGAGTGTACGTTGTCCGATTACCTCGAAACATTTCAGGATTCATAAGAGTCCAACCCTGAGGACAAATAAAGGCCGATATTTACTTAAAGTCATAGCGCCCCCTAGTGGCAACAGGAAGTACACCTAAAAGTCAAGGTGCTATACTTTAACGAACTCCTCCTAGAGATTTCATCTGATGGACTTCAAACTTGGTCCGTACCATCCCAACACCTTAACGATGAAAAGTTATTAAAAGAAAAACTTTGTCAGACGGTGTGGGCGTGGCGGCCATTTTGAGTGTTTAGCGATGAACAAAGAAGTTGTTGTAACTTGAGTCTACGTTGTCGTATCTGCCCGAAATTTCTCACGATTGACAAGGGTCCAGGCCTGAGGACACCTAAGGGACAAAATTGACTTTTGGTCATAGCGCCCCCCGCTGGCAACAGGAAATGCGCCTTATATGACAAACATCATCCGATTTACATGAAACTCAGAATGTTTGGTCTACATGTGATACTGAGCTGGCCCCTATAATATGACCACGCCCACTTACTCAGGCCACGCCCCCTTTTATAACATTTGAACTGTTTAAGGTAGAGTATTGTGTGAGGTGTCATTGAACTCAGCAAAGACTGCCTTATTCATTGGTGATGGTTTGGCCCGCCCCCTATGCTTAAGCCACGCCCCCTTTCATAACGTTTCAACCGTTTAAGGTATACCCTTGTGTGAGATATCATTGAACTCAGCACAGACTTCCTTCTTCATCGGTGATGGTTTGACCCACCCCCTAAGCTTAAGCCACGCCCTCTTTCATAACATTTGAACCATTTAAGGTTGACCCATGTGTAAGGTATCAATGAACTCAGCAGAGAGTTCCTTCTTCATTGGTGATGGTTTGGCCCACCCCCTATGCTTTAGCCACGCCCCCTTTTATAACTAATGACCCGTTTCATGTAGACCCTTGTGTGAGATATCATTGAACTCAGCACAGACTTCCTTATTCATTGGTGATGGTTTGGCCCACCCCATATGCTTCAGTCACCCCCTTTTGATAAAACCTTACCCATCTAAGGTAGAGTCTTGTGTGAGGTATAATTGAACTCAGCAGAGAGTTCCTTTCTAATTGGTGATGGTTTGCCCCGCCCCCTATGGTTAAGCCACGCCCCCTTTCATAACTTTTGACCCATTTAAGGTAGAGTCTTATGTGAGGTATCATTGAACTCAGCAAAGACTTCCTTTTTAATTGGTGATGGTTTGACCCGCCCCCTACGCTTTTGCCACGCCCCTTTTCACAGCTAATGAACCGTATGACGTAGAGTCTTGTGTGAACTATCGTTGAACTCGGCAGGGAGTTCCCTTTTCATTGTTGATGATTTGCGGCGTCTGAGTGCCGCGCGAAAGCACGGTCGCAAGGAGCGGCGTCCGCCGGTAACCCCGACGTGCGCACAGGCCCGTCCATCGCTGCTCACAGCTTTAATTTGACGTTGTTTTGGATAAAAGCCTCAGCTAAATGACATGTAATGTAATATCTTCAAGGCTTTAAATGGTTTGGCCCCTTTGTATCTGACTGAACTTTTACATCGCTACACACCAGAACACTGAGGTCAAACAACCACTAGCTTTTGGATGTCCCAAAAGCTCGACTAATAAGTAGAGGGGATCGAGCTTTTGCAGTGGGTGCTCCCATCCTCTGGAACAGCCTTCCATATTCAAGAGGGCACAGACTATACTCTTAAGTCCTTGCTAAAGACACACTTTTTTACTCTGGCCTTTGATCTTAGCTGAGTGTGGGCGTCAGATGTCTTTTAATGTGTTGTGTTGTTTCATGTGTTTTGTAAAAGGATCAATTTGAATTTGATATTCTGTCTTGTTCAACACAGCCGTCGACCACAGTTGTTTAAATGTGCTATATCAGTGTTTCTCAAATGGGGGCTTGTGTATCTGAAGTCTCTTTTATATAGACCTTAGTGGTCCCCTAATACTGTATCTGAAGTCTCTTTTATATAGACCTTAATGGTCCCCTAATACTGTATCTGAAGTCTCTTGTATATAGGCCTTAGTGGTCCCCTAATACTGTATCTGAAGTCTCTTTTATATAGACCTTAGTGGTCCCGTAATACTGTATCTGAAGTCTCATTCCCGAAATTCAGCCTTGGTGCAGAATTTCAGCCACTAGAGCCAGTCCCACAATGAGCTTTCCTTAAGATGTGCCATTTCTGTGTCTGTAGCTATTGAGGAGGAGAGAGGGGGGGCAAGGTGGAGGGTGGGGGTGTGGTCTTGACCAGCTGCCACTTTGCTCGTTTGAAAGCCATGATGTCTCTCTCTCTCTCATGGGTGGGCCAAATTCTCTGGGCGGGCAAAGCAGAGAAAGGGGAGGTAACCTTTCCCCTTATGACCTCATAAGGAGAAGATTCCTGATTGGCCCATCTGAGCTTTCATTTTCTCAAAGGCAGAGCAGGATACCCAGGGCTCGGTTTACACCTATCACCATTTCTAGCCACTGGGGGACCATAGGCAGGCTGGGGGAACTCATATTAATGTTAAAAATCTCATAAAGTGAAATGTTCATGCCATGGGACCTTTAACATTGACGTTGACATACTGATGATACTGTAGGTCTGGCAAATCTAGGCTGTAGTTGTCAACTAACATTTAGGGTTTGATTTGAAGCTATGGATCCAAAAATGTATTACAAGCATGAACATTGGATTTGTTTCAGTTTAAACTATCCCCTCTGGAGAAGTAACTGCAAGTGAGTCAATCTATCCTCAACTGATCTTAAACCCAACAGGCTTGATTTACAGTACACACATGATATTTCACATCACAGTTCATAAGGTCCAAGGGAACAGCAACAAATATGCAAATCCTAAACTCAAATATTTGAAAATCTTTCAGCTACGCTTGCTCGCTTTCCAGGATCCTTTAGAGCATGTGTTGAACTCAAGGCCCGGGGGCCAAATCTGGCCCCTTGCAAATTTTGATCCAGCCTTTCATTTCAATTCAGGTTCACAGCTAATTTTGGCCCGACTAGTTGTGCACCATACCAAAAGAGAATCAGGAAACTGTTTTTCATACTGTAATTATGTGACACTACTGTGCAGAATTTGACCAATTTGCTGACTTTGAGACTCCCGCAGAAGCAGAGAGTTTTTTTAATATTCAGGCTGTGAAACAGGTTTCTATGAGTCATTTGGGTGGCAGCTGCTATTAAAAATGTTTTTTGTTTTTTAGTTTTTCATGACTTGCTAAATTCTACTAGCCTGGTGAGACCGTCCTGATCTCCAGTTTTCCACTCTCAGGTCAGTCTGGCATCTTATGAGAGAGAAAATTTGGAGACGTTCGCCAAACGACCGACCAATCAGCGTTGGTTTTGAGGCGGGTTTAGGTGTGACGCAACGAGAAGCGACTGTTCGGTCTAAACAACGTGGCGGCTATGGGCTGAAATATGTGCCACCAGAAACTGAATTTGAATCATTTATATTTGAATTTGAATTGCTAAACTTGAATAATTGCATTGAAAAACTGAATTTGAATCACACAATTTGAAATTGTATTGTTTAATTTGAATCATTGCATTGAAAAACTGAATCTGAATAGTATAATTTGAAATTGAATTCATTCGTTTGTAACTGAATTCCAATAAAATTTGATCTTCACTGAAAATTCAACTCTCTATATATCCTCACATTCAGTTCTCACTATTCAGATTCAGATCATGAAATTCAATTTCAAGTTACTGAGACAGACATCCGGGTACTTGGAGGATGAAGGAAGAGCAATCGAGCGCAGATCGATAGGTAGAGTTCAGTAGAGTGGCGCAGGATTAGCACTAAAGATGCCAAACGGTTTATGGATGTTGGAACGAAAGAAATGACAAAAAACAAACAGCAAGGGATAAAAGTTCACAGGTGAGAACGTGTTTTATGATATATATGGCGCCTTGGACCTGCAATCTGAGCTCCGGCGGCAGCGGGAGGTGGTGAGTTCCGTGGCCCGGCCGAGCGTCTCTTTCCCGGGCAGGAACACCGCCTGCGTCGCTGCTGCGCGCCGCTCCCGCTGATCCAGATCGGACCGGCCAAAGACAGAGTGGTGATCGGCAGGATCTTCCACGTAGTCCAGGACGACCTGTATGTAGATTTCGGCTGGAAGTTCCACTGCTTATTGGGGGCGGCGGCCGGAGAGAAGCTAAGGAGCGGAGCAGAGTCCGTTTGCGGAAGCTCACTGCCCGCTTCCTGGAAGCCAAAACCGACACCACGCTGCTGGAGGCCCGGCCGTACTGCTGGGACAGCTGGAGGGAAGAAGCCCGGAGAACTAGAACCAGGACTCCAGCGGGCGGACTGTCGAAGCCTGCTGAAGTTTAAATTACAGGTTCCCTAAAGGGAGTCTGGCGGGACTCGGACTGTGGACATGATTTTAAGTCTCGTTAAATAAATAACTACATGCAGAAATGAATGAATAAATAGGAGTGCCTGGACATTTCAGTCTGTTTAAACTTCACTTTGAAGCAGAACCTCTTAGTTCAGAAGGGTGCAGTTTCTGTTTGGACTCAGATCTGTGAACTGATTATAATAAATATTCTTTTTATAAACACATTAGTCTCTTTGTTTTGTTTGTTCCTGCACATGATGATAAAGCTACACTTTTAAATCACAAACAAAACTAACTTTAATATGTATATAAACGCTCTAAGGAAAGAGACAAACGATCAGATATTAGAGTTGATTAAAAATAGACTCGTTTTAATGTGGAAACATCTTGTATAAACTCAGGGGACTGGCTCTTACATCACATTGTATTGCAGGCTTGCTGATCTACAAAGTAAACCAATGCAATTCAAATGTTTAAATTAATTAACATGTATTTTCAAATATGGATAGTCACACTACTTTGCATGCAGTAGGCTAGGCTAAGGTAAGTAGCGATAGTTCATTTTAAGTTTACTTAAGTGGAAGAATGTGACTAATAAACCTAGGCCTACTAACACCAGGCATTACATTTTCAACATTGCGAACAGGTAGATTATATTATCTAGGAGTCTCTGGGTCAAGGCGAGGCTGTGCTCCAAAACGTATGTGCTGGCCGAAGAGGAGTCCTGTGTATCTGCGCCACTCTACTGAACTCTACCTATCGATCTGCGCTCGATTGCTCTTCCTTCATCCTCCAAGTACCCGGATGTCTGTCTCAGTAACTTGAAATTGAATTTCATGATCTGAATCTGAATAGTGAGAACTGAATGTGAGGATATATAGAGAGTGGAATTTTCAG
>NC_053115.1:2041731-2096731 GCF_010015445.1 Perca fluviatilis | reverse complement strand
ATGTTGTTTTACATGATGACTTCACTCTGCTGAGCCTCATGACCTCTGAGTCTGTCTGAAAAACTCATCCAAATATGTTTGGTTCACAAATAAGAATATTAATCAATTGCTGCCAAAAGAACCTCATGAAAAGCCAATGTCTGTTATTATTATTATTTTTTTTTTATTATATTTATATTATTATTATTATTATTATATTTATATTATTTTTATTATTGTCATTAGTATTATTTTTATTTGTATTATTATAATAATAATTATAATTATTTTCTCAATAGTTATTTTATTTTTACTAATATAATTATTGTTCTTGTTGATATAAAATGTTGTGAAATTAAATTTGCTCACTGACCACTTTAGGCCGTTACACACGGGGGCCGTGACCAATAAACGACACGAAAATGTGAAATAATGACTGAATGATGAACATTTCGCATCAGAACTATTCATACCGGCAGCGATGCGAATTTGCGACAGTTTTCAAGGGTTTTGGATTTTGGCGCCAGTTCATCCACCGTGTGGGTGGGCAGTTTGAGGTCCTTCTGGAGACACTGCTGAAGAGGGAGAGAAAGCGATTAGAGCAGGGAAGAGTTACAGACTGATGTCATGAAGTGGCGTATGTACACTCACCTTAAAGATTATTAGGAACACCTGTAAGATTTCTTGTTAATGCAATTATCTAATCAACCTATCACTTGGCAGCTGCTTCAATGCATTTAGGGATGTGGTCCAGGTCTAGACAATCTCCTGAACTCCAAACTTAATGTCAGAATGGTAAAGAAAGGTGATCTAAACAACTTTGAGCATGGCATGGTTGTTGGTGCCAGACGGGCTGGTTTGAGTATTTCTCAATCTGCTCAGTTACTGGGATTTTCACACTCAACCATTTCTAGGGTTTACAAAGAATGGTCTGAAAAAGGAAAAACATCCAGTATGCGGCAGTCCTGGGGGGCCAAAATGCCTTGTTGATGCTAGAGGTCAGAGGAGAATGGGCCGACTGATTCCAGCTGATAGAAGATCAACTTTGACTCAAATAACCACTCGTTACAACCGAGGTACGCAACAAAACATTTGTGAAGCCACAACACGCACAACCTTTAGGAGGATGGGCTACACCAGCAGAAGACCCCACCAGGTACCACTCATCTCCACTAAAAATAGGAAAATGAGGCTACAATTTGCACAAGCTCACTAAAATTGTACAGTTGAAGACTGTAAAAATGTTGCCTGGTCTGATGAGTCTCGATTTCTGTTGAGACATTCAGATGGTAGAGTCAGAATTTGGCGTAAACAGAATGAGAACATGGATCATGTCATGCCTTGTTACCACTGGGCAGGCTGGTGGTGGTGGTGTAATGGTGTGGGGGATGTTTTCTTGGCACACTTTAAGCCCCTTAAAGCTGCAGTAGGTAAGATTGTGAAGATCCAGGACTTTGCCAACAAATTTGAACATCGACAACTTCTCAGTCCCTCCCCCCTTTCTGCTACAGCCCAAACCGTCTCCTAAGCCCCTCCCACACAACGGAGTTTGACAGAACTGCCAGCATGTCAGATAGACAACATTTTCAATAACTAAACACTAACACAACGTTAACTTTACTCACCAACAGTAAAACTATGCTAACTAGCAGGCTACCGTTAGCCATTTCAGCATCACATCAGACCGACCACTGTGCTAACGTTACTATCATCCTCACCAACGTAGCTTTGTGGACTTTTGACTACTAATAACCAAGTGAAAGATAAATCATTCATGGTAATTATGTTGAGAGGAAATGTGGCTACGTCTGCATCGTTCTTCAGATCTTTAAAATCCTGCAGCCACGCCACCTCTGAAAAGCCTCTCCAATATTCACGGAGTTTTGGAAAACTTTTCTGCAGATCGTGCGCGGGGAGGGGGGAGGGGAGAACGCTATATATGCGTGTGCCTGAGCAGTGATTGACAGGCAGATAGACCCCCCCCGTGGCCCTGATTGGAGAAAATCGACCGGGAGCGGTGGAATTTTGCCAATGGCACTACAGGCTGTAGTTCATGTAGTTCTACTGGAACATAGGGTCAGTTTCAGCAAATATGAAAGAAAGTTAGTTTTATAAGACTTACCTACTGCATCTTTAATACCAATTGGGCATCTTTTAAATGCCACAGCCTACCTGAGCATTGTTTCTGACCATGTCCATCCCTTTATGACCACCATGTACCCATCCTCTGATGGCTACTTCCAGCAGGATAATGCACCATGTCACAAAGCTCCAATCATTTCAAAATGGTTTTTTGAACATGACAATGAGTTCAATGTACTAAAATGTCCCCCACAGTCACCAGATCTCAACCCAATAGAACATCTTTGGGATGTGGTGGAACGGGAGCTTCGTGGCCTGGATGTGCATCCCACAAATCTCCATCAACTGCAAGATGCTATCCTCTCAATATGGGCCAACATTTCTAAAGAATGCTTCCAGCACCTTGTTGAATCAATGCCACGAAGAATTAAGGCAGTTCTGAAGGAGAAAGGGGGTCAAACACGGTATTAGTAGGGTGTTCCTAATAATCTTTAAGGTGAGTGTATGTCACACCAATTCGTATGCCATTATTGGCGCATTATCAAGACGCATACTACCTTTTTAGCGTGTTTATCAACGCCGTTTGGCCTTCATTGACTTACATTACCTTGCGATTGCGTGTGAATTGATGCTGTAGCAAGTAGTATGAAAGTGGGAAAATCTGCATAGGGAGGTTGGTCGGGGGGGAGGATGGGTCAAACAACAGGACTTTCACCCAGGAGACCGGGGATCAGGTCCCGCGTGTCTCGTTTCCTAAACCCAACCGTAGCCTCGCGATAACACGTCACGTGGCTTTAGAAAGTGGCGTGTTTGTTTACATTGTGACGTTGCAGACTGCCGTCCGCTGTATACAGCGTAAACATCCACGCTGATAGCTCAAAATGCGTACAGATAACACGCCACTTGACTTTAGGAAAGTGCTGTGTATGTTTACGCGAAATCATGATGCCATGTTGAGAGTTAAAGTTTAGCGATGGAGATATCGAGTGAATGTACAGTAGCTAGAGTCTGCAGTTTGAGCTCCTCGAGACCAATGGAGGTGTCCTGTCTTGTTTCCACGGCTGCTAAGTGGAGTAACAGGGATTAGCTCCGGCATAGTCTATATCGATGACGTTTCATTTCCGGGGTTGTTCAGGTGCCGCCGGAAATTCTGCCAGATGTCACTCATTTCAGCCAGATGTCCGTCCCCTTCCTCTGTCTTTGTGTTGGCGTTCTAACCTCCGGTGGATTTGTGAGGACTATGGTTAACTGCTCCTCAGATCTCTGCAGGGTAAATCCAGACAGCTATCTGTCCAATCTGAGTTTTCTGTTGCACGACTGAAACTGCCTTTGAACCTACACGTTCCACCAAAACACGTTGTTTATCGAGGCTATTTTGCTGCACCGTCTGGCGCTTAGTGCCGCCAAGACCATTGTGAAATGCCAATAAACCAGAGCATGTTTTTCTCCCATCCTAGAATGCTGTGTGGACTAGCCAGATCCTCCTCCGCAGCGCTGTGCAGGAAGGTCTGGCAGTGCAAGACTAGCTACGTAGAGTCCGGCTTGTCTCTGGCAAACGCTGCCTTTGTCAAGGTTGAAAGGAGTAATAAAGTTTGCCGTCTTTACAGCCTGTGGTTCGGACAGCAGCTTCTGTTGTTGTATTATGATCCTCATAGGTAAACATCACAATGTGATGGGTGTCACTGCCCGATGTGAGTCGAGTGCAGATGTGAGTTGTGCATGCGTCACTTTGCGATAAGTAGCCTCCAATAACCTGCTAATGAGAGACTTCCGTAAGTTCTGAAGTAGCCTCCAATAACCTGCTAATGAGACTTCTGTAATGTCTGAAGTAGCCTCCAATAACCTGCTAATGAGAGACTTCTGTAAGTTCTGAAGTAGCCTCCAATAACCTGCTAACGAGAGACTTCTGTAATGTCTGAAGTAGTCTACAAGAACCTGCTAACGAGAGACTTGACTTCTGTAATGTCAATACAATAAAAATGGACCTAAATGGAAGTTTTACTTAAATAATCATAGATAGCTACAACTTTTTTGTTATTGTTTGTAATGAGAAAAGTTTATTATTTTATGGATTTCACAAATTTCAGTATGACACGTTATGCCGTAAACCGTTTAAATCTGAGCATGCGTGACTCACATCTGCACTCGACTCACATTGGGTAGTGACATTGGTTGATGTCTTTATTCGCGTCACGAAAGCTCAGAAAAATTGACCTTGTTTCAAAGAGAAATCAGGTCGCTTTATCACCGCATAATACTCGCCTTCTGTGTAAGAGTACAGGGGTTCGAAAACTTATAATGACGTGCAAATTAATCACACGAAAAAAACCATCCCCGGTGTGTAATGGCTTGTAATTGTTTTTACATTTCAGACTTTACATTACCGTCTTTCACTGGTTTCAGTTCATTTAAGTATAAAAGTCAGCATCAAAGAGACTTGAAAATGAGTGATCAATTAGAGTATCTCTTTTTTCTCTTCTTTTTTTTGGATCAAAGTTCCATAAATGTTGAGCGTGAGCATCATTGTTGACATGGTAGACCTAATGCAGCCCGTTCTCACTCTGAACTCGTAAAATACGGATGTTTTGGACAGTGGCTGTCAGCATCTGAAGCCACGAAAAAATCCCCCTTCAGTGTGTTAGTAGAAGGTACCGGGGAGAGCAGCAGCTCCACAGGCTTTAGAGAGTAGTATGTTAGGGGGAATACCTCGTAGGGAGGTTGGTTGGGGGGGTAGATGGGTCAGACACAGGACTTGCCCTTGAGCAAGGCACTGGCTCAGATCTGGAGTTGGTTCCTGGGTGCTGTGATTGGCTGCCCACTGCTCCCTTGAGGGAGGGGTTAAATGCAGAGAATGAATTTCGCTACATGTATGTGTATGTGACAATAAAGTACCTTCAAGCACGTTTAGATAAAGCGCGACTTTTAGCGTCAATAACAACGACAAAGGTCACCTGACCAAGGGTCCGTGTTTTACCAGATGGGAGTGAGAATGTGTTGCCTATTGTTGATCCTGATTTAAGCTTTAACCTACAAACTTTTTCCGGAGCCTTCTTTGATGATGCTGAAACACGCTCATTATTACACTGATGAGCGTGCTGGTTTGAAAATCAAACCCAGAAGGCAAACAACCTGCAAATATTGATATTCTGAAAATGTCAAATTGATCTTTTTTTGTGTAATTAAGTTTGCTGTTCGGCAACTACCACCACTCGCTGCACTTGCAGTAGTGCCTGTCAAGTAATGAAAAGGTGTCGGGTGAATTATTTGACTATTAGCAGGCAGTAAAGGCCATGTTGGAAGTGTTAAAGTTAAAGTCACTGTGTTGTATGCTCAGTTAAAAACAGATGGAAGGTTTGCTACTGTTCATAATGTGAATCTGTCCCTGAAAACACCCTTCTCTCTCTCTCTCTCTCTCTCTCTCTCTCTCTCTCTCTCTCTGCTTTTCCTTGTTCCCTTCTAATCTTACCTTCGTTACTTTACTTCCTCTCCCCAGTTCATCCTTCCCTCCTTTCTCTTCTCTTCTTCAAGCATACTTACCGCCTCCTTCCCTTTCTGACACCTTTGCTTTATTGGTAGTTCATCCCTTTTTATTACCTGTACTACCTTTCATCTTCTCTTTTCATCCTTCTTTCCCTGTCTCTTCTTTCCTTCCATTTATTCTTTATTGCGTTTCCCTTTCATCCCAGCTTCTTCCTTGTTCCATTTCATCTTTCACTTGTATTTCATCTGTCTCTTTCCTCCCTTTCTTTCTGATGTCTTTCTTTATTTCCAAATTTCTCCCCTTTCCTGTCTTCCTTCTATGTTCTTTCTTTTCTTTGATTCTTTTCTTTTATTCCTCTCCTCCCCTCTTGTTTTTCCTCTTCCTGAACCTCTCTAATTGTAATGAGTAACATCAGAAGGGATTTACATACTGTAGGTCTTGATCAATGTTGTGTGTACTATCCTCTTGTTCTTCTCTTGTCTACTTGTCCTATTTTTCCCGTTCTACCCTTTCCTTTGTGACAGAATGGGAAGCCCATTGACTTAAGTTTGATCATGACAGTTCATGTGCTCACAACTAAGTCAAAGTGATTTACAGAAATGTTCTCAAAAGCAAGAAAGTAAACATATAAAAACCAAATAATTGTTAGTGTTCCTACAAATGTAAGAGTTCCAGAAGAAGTTAGTAGGAGCCAGCGAGTAGCTGCATGCTAGTTGTCCTGATATGAGAGTGAAAACAAGTTAGAATCAAAAATGGGATCTGATTGAAGTTCACCTTTACATAGGCTATTTTGTAAATTCCACATCCTTGTATATACTTGTTATAATCCCATGAACAATCAGCCATCACAGCAGGTGTTTACACCCGCTTCAAACGTTGTCAGCCAATCAAATGGGTGTTATCAGTTGTTATCACTACCATAGGTATGAGGCGCTAGGTCCTTACAATGGAGTCCTGTCTGGTGTCCCCAGCAAAACCCTAGACAGGCTCCAGTACGTCCAAAACCCTGCCGCCAAGGTCCTCACCCAAAACAAGACCTTGCAGCAGATCACCCCCAACCCTCGTCCACCTTCACTGGCTACCAATCAAGTTCCTGCTTCAAATATAAAATCCTCCTTCTCACCTACAAATCCCTCCATGCCCCTGGCCCTACAGTACCTCTCAGACCTCCTCCATCCATACACCTCCACCGTGAAACCTTCGGTCCTCAGACGCTGGCCTGTTCTCCGTTCCCCACACCAGACTCTGTACCTTTGGAGGCAGAGCCTTTAGGGCTGCAGCCCCATCCCTCTGAAACCCCCTCCACAATGCTACATCCCTGGACACCTGTTCACCAAGGCCTACAACCCCCATAGCTCTGTTTCCCCTGGAAAAATTCTGGAAAGTGTTCTTGGGTTTCATGAAATGCTCTAATACAGTACATACAAGTTATTATTATTATTATTATTACTCCATTTGTTCGGTGGAACTCCCATCTGTGTCTGTATACACTCACGGCGCTGTAAGATGATAGACTAAGTAAGACCAACAATGGTAGGGAGTATTAAAAGATAGAAAGTCCTCATAATGATGAAGGTTGGGGTAGTGTTGGCTCAAACAAACACAGGACTTTCACCTGGGAGAGCTGGGTTCGTGTCCCATGTGATATTAAATGTTCATTTTGAGTTTTTTTAAGTTACAAAGGCTCCGTAAGTTAAGTGTCTAAAGCCCAGTTCAGACCAAAGATTTGCGGCGAGAAGAAACCGTTTTAGAGCGTTGCAGGAAAAGGTTACAGCGGTCTGAGCCAGACCGTCTCAGCTCGACTCAAACCAGCTGATGGTGTCGCTGCGACTCAGCAGGTCGAGTCACGGAGGCTGGTTTTAGACCGTAAGAGACGTACCTGTTTCAACAGCCAATAGAGAAGTCAGCTGGTCAAGTCAGCTACAAACTATAGAAATTTAATGATCCATTTTATTTTTATGTTACAAACAGCAGAGTTTTAGACAGAGCCTCAACGACCTCAACGACCGCTCCGAAAGCACGGTAACGTTACATGTGACTGAAGACAGAGAGCGCCGAGCGGCGTTAGAACAGAGCAGTAAATCAGAGAAATAAAACGTGTCTTCACCAATTCATCACTAGAAATGTAACTGTAGCAAGCATCTCACTGTCACTAACGTTATCCACATTCATATTTAGACACAACAGATCATATATCCAGGTACAAAAAAAGCCCAAAAGTTGAAAGTTAGGACGGAAGTACAAAGAGGGCGAACCTATATATTTATTTTATTTGTTTATTTGTCAGGAACCATGCACAGTTCAAGCCCTGTACCAGAGTTAGCTATACAGCTAATTTACATCTGTGGTCAAGGTTTACTCCTTGACCTGTGGCCCTTTGCTGCATGTTGTTCCCCTCTCTCTCCCCTTTCATCTCTTCAGCTGTCCTGTCAATGGAGGCCTAAGAATGCCCAAAAAATTATCTTAAAAAAAAAGAATTGTGACCTGACCAGGCTAACGGTGACCGTTACTATATGAATAGGTGACAACGGACTTCTGAACCTGCTAGTAGGTGTAGTTCAAACCCATATCTATGACGCTGATAACCACTGATAACGCCCATTTACTGTAATGGCGCGATAACATTCAAAATGGGTGGTTTACACATTTTTTTAGACATCGGTTCATGTAAAGGTGAGCTTCATACTTATAATATTAAGTCAAAAGTGTTCAATAGATCGACCAAGAAATGGCAAGTGATTAGATTTGATTCCTGATTTTTCTCTTTGACTTTAATATTCACTGAATAAGAAGCTCAGGGGAATTTGCCTCTTTTTTTTTAACCAATCTGAGCTCTTGTTTAGCTTCAGAGGATGATGTAAGATTTCTTTCTCCTCCATTCTTACTTCTCTTCCTCTACTCCTCCTGTTTCTTCTCCCTCCTCCCTTCTCTCCACCTCTTCCCTATTTTTCTCTTATTGTTCATGTCTGATTTGTACATGCTGATGTTGTATAGGCTTTGCTGTTATTATAATTGACATGTGCATACTGTGCAATGAAGGTGATGATGCTGACTCCTCTGTCTGCACTGAGAGGGTGCCAGAGGCCTTCACAACACATGTAAATAATCAAAATAAAAGGTTGGAACTTGTGACCGACTTTCGTCATCGCTGACCGTAATAGGAAACTATTTGGTGAAGTTTTTAATGTCCTCCATGAATCAAAACCTCTTGAAAACATCGTAACATCTTGTCTCACCTCTTTTATTATTTCTCGCATTTACAGGAATGCATTTTTGCTTGACAGCACAGTTAATCACAGATGGTAAATGCACATCATAAATCATGTTTCAAATTATACATTTCCAACAATCTTTGTTTCTACTTTGTCAGCACTTCTGTCAGATACTTACTTTCATAAAGACCGGTTTAACTGCCAGTTTATTCTTTTCAGATTGCAGCCTATTACTGTAAAAACGAGAAAATCCTAGTCCTAAATCCTAAAGTTTTAACAGCGTTTGCGTGGCAGCGTGTTTAAAAGACATAGACGTTTACCCAATGTCTCCTTCCAGGCAGCGCTGCCTGGAAGGAGAAGGAAAAAATAAAAAAGGTTGTTTAAAAGACGGCCAGATATTAAAAGCAGGTTAAAAGAACCACTGGACAGGACGGACAGCGGGAGATTTAAAACTTTAAATAAGATCACCTCCACAACTACCCTGGTGTGTCTCCTAGAGACATAAAAAAATAAATACACAAAATAAATAAAATATATATAAATATATATATATATATAGTTATGTAAATAAATAAATAGCCTGGCGTCCCAATACAAAATAAATTCTATCCCAATATTAAAAACATCTTATTTAAACTCAAAAATTTAATTTTTTTAAAGGGGGCATAAATACTGTCTGAATTACTTGCCCTTGAAGTTAAAAAAATATATACACATACCATTAAAAATTTGTAATAAGTGCTATGTTTAAAAGTGCTTTAAAAGGTAAAAAGTGCCACACAATAAATAACCATAAATAATTTAAAATACATCATAGAATAAATAATGGTTAAGGTTAGAGTTAGGGCATACCTGCCAACACTCCCGTTTTTCCCGGGTTTCTCCCGTTTTTTAGCCTTATCTCCCAGACTCCTCCCAGTTTGGTATTTCTCCCGGAAACTCCCGTAATGTGCACGGCCCAAACTCCTTTATAAATAATCAGACCAATATGTTAGTCTAATGTTGACCAGTTGCCAGATCTGGTATGAAACACATCTTATTCACACAATCCACCATATACAATGTTCAACCTGTTAGTCACCTCAACCTGGCAACCTCTAACCCTCAACCTGGTAACCTATGAACCTCAACCTGGCAACCTATAACCCAGTTGCCCAGTTGATCTCTGCACAAGCTTTGCGGAAAGTTCAGACCCGAAAGCGAGCCGATAAAAATGGCAGGTGAAGGCGGTGTTCCCGCAAAAAAATGGAAATGGACCTTCTTCACAGCAGACATGTTGACTTGTCATAGTAAGCAAAAGCACAGCTGAAATTGATAACCTTAACGATGGCTTAGTTCCATCAAGTGTCCCAGTAAGATATTTCAGTGAGTCAGCATGCACAATACCAGGACCTCTCCTAAGTGGAATGCAGCCATCAGTAATGGTTTAATACCAGGACCTCTCCTTAGTGGAATGCAGCCATCATTCATGGTTTAATACCAGGGTCTCTCCTTAGTGGAATGCAGCCACCATTAATGGTTTAATACCAGGGCCTCTCCTAAGTGGAATGCAGCCATCAGTAATGGTTTAATACCAGGACCTCTCCTAAGTGGAATGCAGCCACCATTAATGGTTTAATACCAGGGCCTCTCCTAAGTGGAATGCAGCCATCAGTAATGGTTTAATACCAGGGTCTCTCCTAAGTGGAATGTAGCCATCAGTAATGGTTTAATACCAGGACCTCTCCTAAGTGGAATGCAGCCATCATTAATGGTTTAATACCAGGGCCTCTCCTAAGTGGAATGCAGCCATCAGTAATGGTTTAATACCAGGGTCTCTCCTAAGTGGAATGCAGCCATCAGTAATGGGTTTGAATACACCTGTGCTTTTCCTACTATGACATGTCAACATGTCTGCCGTGAAAAAGGTCTATATAGCTGTAAATTTTAACAGTGCTGGGCGCAACAATTTACATGCATCTTACCTAGTCATATCGACAACCTCCTCTCTTTTCGTAAGGTGTGTTGCATTGATTTTAATGTAGTACATGGCAGGAAAAATGACATTACCCAGCAGCACATTTAAACACAGCGGCACCATCGCGCAGAAGAAGCACATAACAGCACATAGGCGATTTCATCCTTCATCATGAAGGAACAGACAGAGGCAGAAAACGTGAAGCAAGCTGAACTCAAGATGGCAATGTAGGTAGCACAGAAAAATTTTCCATTTGCATTTTTGTGACGACTTAAATGTGATGCAATGTAAATAATACACTTAACACTTACAGTACACTAAACAGTACCTGGAAGGAGACGTTGGGGGCTTAAAACACAATCGAGCATCTAAGGAAAGACGCTGCCGAGTTGCACTATGGGAGGTGCAGGATCAGTAGCGGCTATAATATCTCGGCCTCTGCTGCTTTAATTTGACAACCGTTGTCTTTATGTTTACCCGTCTCTTTAAAGAAAACCAACTTTATTAGCCTACTAAATTGCCGGAGCAGACCTGGAATTGTTGTGGCTGATAGTTTAAACATTTGTTGAAATCAGAATATCAAAGCAGAGCTGGACCGTGTTTCTCATACCTGGATTCCTGCAATAATAATCTGTTATGAGCAAACCAGGGAGGGCTTTGCTGCAGCTCGGTGAGATAAACTATGTAATCCACCTGAATGCTTGTTTAAAAGCCAAAGCATAAATCTCATCTCATAACGCATTTTACATAACTGTGATGATAAGATGGGCTGTGGAGCTCACAAACAGGTCAGTCGGATAGTACGTGCTTCTATCTGAGTGGTAGATTTTAATGCAAAATTTGGAAAACCTTGTACAATTTTAATTAGATGTAGGCTATATTTGGTCTGCTTAGAAGAAAAAACACATAGTGACACATGTTCATTTTCTCCATAAGGATTTTGATTATTAGACATGATAGATACAGTAGATAGATAGATAGATAGATAGATAGATAGATAGATTAGCAACAGAGACACAAAACAAACACAGGGTTAAAACAGTTAGAAGACAAAAGTACATTTAACATCTAGGCTACTCAAAGAGCTGTGCAAATTACAAATTACCATTTTCTATCTATTCCTAGCTCCCATGATATCTTGCGTGAATTATGGGCACGGCATCCGGAGCCGGCGATTGTCATGGTAATGGTCATAAACAGTCATTGCGCTACGCTAATTGTCTTTCAGCATTTGGGAAATAAAACATGTGGGAACACAGCCTGTTACACCTCAAACGGGACAATGTGATTATACCTCTGCCTTCTACTATTGAGGGATGGGAGCAGGGCTGGACTGGGACAAAAAATTGGCCCTGGCATTTTTGGGCCAGGCGGCCCACACCCACCGTGATTGGTCAGACACATTCCCTGCAGACAGTCCTCTTAAAATATGCGTGCATTCTATGATATGAGTTGTCTAGTGTTCAGCGTTCATGTGATCGTTTTGGATCCTTCAAGAGGGATCTCAAGACTTATCTGTTGCTCTTACACTTAAATAATTAATTCATTCTTAGAGTTATGATTTGTATATTTATGGTATATTTATTATTTTTTATTATTGATATTTGATATTGTATTGCTATTATTGTTATTACTAGTATGCTTAATATTGGCTTAGCAACTTTAAAAACAGTTTACTGTTAATTTTAACTATTGTAAGATTCATATTTTGTCGCTTTGGACACAAGTGTCTGCTAAATACTATAACCATAACTATAACCCTTCCCAAAAGCTACAATAAAGCTGAGAGTAGTATATGCCCTGGAAAAGAGCACCAATACAAGAGAAGCTAATTAAGCCATTCAAGGAATACTGATTCTTATCACCACTGATTTTATAGATCATACAGACTTTTCAGCTACCCAACAGGCTAACCGCTAGCATTTTCAATGTAAGCTTAAGCAGTTAGGTTACTTGACAACCACTAACTTTAATGTTACAGCCAAACTGCTTGTTATCGTTATGACATGACACACACACACAGCCTCCCTCCCTTCCTGAGAGTCCCTGTTAATTTGCCTACTCCGTACCACATCGTCAACTACTCTCTCCTTCCATCTTTTCCTCACTCGGCTTCTTCCCTGTCATGATGTTGTTTCTGCTTCTCTGTATAGCCAGCCAGCTCTCCTCCTCTGCTCCAGGTAATGCTGATGTTGAAGCAGCTACTACAGCCCCAAACATGTCAGAAATTTTGGCACGTTTTGAGGAATCCGCCTGTAGATTCTTAATCTTTTTCTCCTGTAATTTCTCTGCACTTCCCTTGCGCTTTGGTGGTCGTTTGTCCATTTTAATGTGGATGCTAAACTTCCAGCATAACTAATACAGCTTCGTATCTCAGGGTCGGGAGGCGTGGCCATAGTGGGATTCATAAATTTGCGGCCCGGAGTGTGGAGGGGGGTTCCTGGATTTGATTTGGTCAGGCCAGTGCCAATAAAGAAAATTAACCAATGGGCCGCTGTGAGTTCTTTATGGGCCGGCCCGCCCGGCAAAAAAAAGGCCTATTTCTATCAGCGATTCGGCCCAAAAGTGCGTCGGCCCACCCGGTATGCCCGATGGCCAGTCCAGCCCTGGATGGGAGGACGACCTGAAAAAGTGGCCTCAGATAACGTACACTAGCATATTTAGCTACTTTATCAACTCTGTTGCTACGGACGGTGAAGCGATGAATAACCTGAAAAGCTCAGAGTCTTATCAGTACCTCCGCAGCAATAAAGTCGGTTGCGTTTTAATAAAGGAGGTGGGACACAACCTTGTCTACCTTAAAGTAGACATAGAGCCTAGTCAGAGCCTTAAAGTCCCACATCACCGGTCCTGGGTTTTAGTAAGTTTTAGAAAGACATGGATATCATGCACTGGTGTGCAGAGGAAGTGGAATGCAGGCACAAGGAAGAATGTAGAGCAGAAAAAGGTGAAGCATATACATTTCAAACGTCACAAACCAGACCACATTCATCCAGGCTCATCAACATCAGTACCAAGTGTGTCATCTACAGAAGGCTGCCCCAAACTTTTCAAGGATCACTCAGAATTTAAAAGTGATGTCAGTTCCTCTGTGATGGCCCCACTATTCCAGCTACAGACAGATGGTCTCCTTAAGCACTGTTACAGATTAGATAGAGAGAATAATGAGTCTACTCAGAGCCCATGTGATCTACAGATACCACATACAGAACACGGCCCAACACTAACCTGTAAGAAATGTCTTACTTTTAATGAGACCTATGTACAACTAAAGCCCTATTCGCACGGGATAAGCATTATCTAGGGACCTCGTGTGAATTATAAATTACCCACCCACGTCTGAGTTTCATCTGGCGCATTCGAACGGGATAAGCGAAGCCTGTGATTTTACTCGAATTTACTGACATTAAGCAACAGTAGAAACATGGGTGTGGGTAGCTCTGCTACGTGTGTTTGTGTGCGGTCAGATCTCGCGAACACACACGCACACACACACACACACACACACACAATCTCAACCGGGTAGTCAGTCAACGTCCGAACTCGCGACCTCTCCTTTTCTTTCTCTCACTTTTTCTCCGGGTGGTGTCAAGCAGGGTCCGGTTAGATGGATAAAACAAAACATTTCACCAGGTTAAAATCTATTAGCTTGATTTATTTGTAACATTAACCTCTAATTATGAAGTGAGCGCCCCCCCCCCCGTGATTGTGCGTAATTTTTGATAAGCTATGGCTTGGAGATGTCTTGTCGTTATCTCTAGATGTATGATAAAAACAAAATATATTTACCGCATGCTGCTATACATGTCATCCATCGCCATCTAATCATTCTTTTTGTCTTCGCACTTGTGGTGGTTTTCATCTTTCTCTTTCTGCAAATTGTATATGATGTATAGTGACATGACCCAGCCCCCAAAACACTGTCAAAACACTCCAACGCACCCTCCATTCTCCATTTTTCGAAGATGGATAAAAGGCGCAAAAGAAGGAAATAGGTACCTTGAAAAAACAAAAAGCCCAGCCAAATCCTGGACAAATCAGAGATGCGACCGCGATTGGCTAATATTATCACAGGACCTCCGTTTTCGGCGAAATATGGTAGGTCATTTGGGGAATTATTACTTTACAAATTACAGACATGACCGATTCGCACGGGATTAAGATCACAGACAACCTCCGCAATTATTACAAATTACTGGAGGTCACCAGGTAATACTTATCCCGTGCGAATAGGGCTTATGTCCTGCTCAGGTGGACAAGTTGACCGAAGAGACCCAGGTACAGAGTGCATCACAACTGTGGCATGATGCAAGGAAGCTGTGACTGACTGCAAGCACAGCAAAGAGAGTCCCCAAAAGGGGAACTGCTAACCCACAAAAATTCCTAAATGAGCACTTGCATCCCACCTTTACTGGCAATACTGCAACTAAATATGGAAAATATAATGAGCACATAGCCATACAGCTCATGAAGGCTCAAGGGCCCACTGTGGAGAGTGAAGGCCTGGTAGTTGGTCCTGACCATCCCTGGTTTGGAGCCAGCTCAGATGGAATTTTGGACTCAGCACAGCTCCTTGAGATAAAGTGTACCCACAAGAGTCCTATGTCACTTGCAGAGTTTCTTGGTCAGCCAAATGGTGACATCAGATGCTTAAGTGATGGACATTATCTCATTCTTCCCAATGGGAGTAAATACTACCTCCAGGTGGGTACACAAATAGTGTTACTTATGTGTGAACTAATGCAACAGATATTTTTGAACCTTCATTAAAACATTAATGAGCCTTTTCTTCTCATTTCTTCTTTCAGATCCAGCTGACAATGATGAGCCTGGGGCTACAGACCTGCAAACTCATTATCTAATCATCAACTGAGCACCTGGAGTTGGACATTTAATTTGATAAAGACTATGCAGATGCACACATTAAGTTTTATTTTTCACACATGCTTCCAAGATTAGTAGATAATTTTGTTTGCAATAAAGCTGAAGCTCTGCCCCAAATACCTAAATCTGTTGGAAAAACAGTAAGCACATCACAGGTGTTATGTCTTGTACACAAAAAAAAAACAAAAAAAAAAAAAAAATTTTTATTATTTTTTTTTTTAGGGCACTGCAGTATACAACAGTTGAACAATCAATAAATACAATATACTGTAACACACAGGTATACAACAGCTCAACAATCAATAAATACAATATACTGTAACACACACAGATATACAACAGCTCAACAATCAATAAATACAATATACTGTAACACACAGGTATACAACAGCTCAACAATCAATAAATACAATATACTGTAACACACAGGTATACAACAGCTCAACAATCAATAAATACAATATACTGTATAACACACAGGTATACAAAAAAAAAAAAAAAAAAAAAAAAAAAAAAAAAAAAACAGCTCAACAATCAATAAATACAATATACTGTATAACACACAGGTATACAACAGCTCAACAATCAATAAATACAATATAGTGTAACACACAGGTATACAACAGCTCAACAATCAATAAATACAATATACTGTAACACACAGGTATACAACAGCTCAACAATCAATAAATACAATATACTGTAATACACAGGTATACAACAGCTCAACAATCAATAAATACAATATACTGTATAAACACACAGGTATACAACAGCTCAACAATCAATAAATACAATATACTGTAACACACAGGTAATTTTTTTTTTTTTTTATACAACAGCTCAACAATCAATAAATACAATATACTGTATAACACACAGGTATACAACAGCTCAACAATCAATAAATACAATATACTGTAACACACAGGTATACAACAGCTCAACAATCAATAAATACAATATACTGTAACACACAGGTATACAACAGCTCAACAATCAATAAATACAATATACTGTATAACACACAGGTATACAACAGCTCAACAATCAATAAATACAATATACTGTAACACACAGGTATGGTCCACTATGGGGAGGAGAGTCCTCAATCACACCAGGTTCATTTAATAACACACATAGGAAGGCAGTTTGAAAAGAATAAGTTATACATTAAGCTATATCAAAAGACATCTGTATTATTATCAAAAAAACATCAGGCATTAGAAAAGTATATTACATTTTAACAAAAAACATACACTAATGAAAACATTTGATTTATATTAATTTAGTTTAAGCTTTTTCTGTTTTATTTCTAGAGTAAAGGATTTTCAGCACTGTACCCCTGTATGTATAGTGTTATGTATTATAGGTATGACGATTGTAGCTGTACCTAATTACAGTTTTTTAAATGTTAAATTATTGAAATGTGTGTGTGTGTGTGTGTGTGTGTTGAAGTGCAATATATTAAATGTCTTCTTACTTTTCACTTGAAATAAGCTCACCTCTAAAATTCACTAGACCTGCACAGATCTTGATTATTTTATCGACTTTTGGGACCAAGTTGATTGGCACTGTTTGAGAAAGAATCCTGTACACCTTAAGATGCATAATTGCACGTTCAACATGAATGCGGGCGTGAGCAATGCGCCGTGTATGAGTGACCTTCTCATTGGTCAGCTGGCAACCTTTGCGTGTAAATGCTGGAATGATTAAGTTCACTCTACACTCCTCCAGCAAGTCCCTAACTGTGAAACCACGAACAGCCATCACCTCATCTCCAGCACGCAACTAGTCCAGAAACCCAGGGTTCTGTGTTATGTACCAGTCTCTGCATTTGCCACCATAAGCATCTGAAATGAACATGATTATTCCAGAGGGAGAAATTGCCACTAAATATTTCACAGTGTTGCTGGCATATTAGTGACTGTGTGATTCACTTCTACTGTTCAGGTTTTTGGCTTCTGTAAGACAGTCTCTGTGCAGTCAATTACACAGGTTATGTTTACAAACAGGCAAAACCAGAGGAGGAAAGCACGTGAGTACGTAGGAAAGTGCTTCGAAAGTGTCAAAGAAAGCCTCCAAAACATTAAAACCATCCAAAAAAGGGTCCAAAAATATGCAACAATTGTCAGAGAAAAGCATCAATGGAATTGTTGGGTCTTTGTAAATTATAGAGTGTGGTCTAGTCCTACTCCATCTGTAAAGTGTCTTGAGATGACTGTTGTTATGAATTAATACTATAAATAAAATTGAAATTGATAAATGTCAAAATATGGCCGACGGACAATATGAGGGTTAAGGAGAGACCTTGCACTATTCTGTTATTAGTGTGTAGTGTTTAGTGTGTATTGTGTAGTGTGTATTGTGTAGTGAGGGTATAAGGGTTAAGGAAAGACCTTGCACTATTCTGTTATTAGTGTGTAGTGTTTAGTGTTTAGTGTTTAGTGTGTAGTGTATTGTGTATTGTGTAGTGTGTAGTTTCTAATTTCTAGTTTGTAGTGTGTATTGTGTATTGTGTAGTGAGGGTATGAGGCTTAAGGAGAGACCTTGCACTATTCTGTTTCTTATAGTCAATACATCCCATGACAAGACCAACACATATGGTGTGATAGTCCATTGGTTCCTACTAAAGACCAGTGGTGTAGTCTACGTGATACGCAGATATACGCAGTATACCCACTAAGGAAGCTCCAGGATTCCCATACATAGATATATACACTAGATGTCGCCTTCAGGTTCTAAGCATACGTCAAAATATAAATATATATATATATATATATATATATATGCCGCCTTCGACCAGCAATCTGAGCTCCAGCGGCAGCGGGAGGCGGAGAGCCTCGCTGCTGCGCCGGTCCCCGCTGATCCAGATCGGACCGGTGATCGGGAGGATCTTACACATAGTCCGGAAGGATCTTACACGTAGTCCAGGACGACCTGTATGTCGATATCGGCGTGAAGCTCCACTAAGTTTGCCGGCGGCAGGCGGACGGAGAGAAGCTACAGCGGGGCAACAGAGACCGTCTACGGCTGCAGGATCTGGAGCTCAGTGCCCGTTAAAATTATATTTAACGCATGAATACATACAGAAATAAATAGTGGAGGAGTGAGCCTGGACATTTCAGTCTGTTTAAACTTCACTTTGAAGCAGAAACTCTTAGTTCAGAAAGTTGAAGTTTCCGTTTGGACTCAGATCTGTGAACCGATCATAATATTCTTTGTATTAACACATAAATTAGTGTCTTTGTTTTGTAGTCGATAGTTTATCTTAAGTTTATTTAAGTGGAAGCAGTATCAAGCCTTTGGAACGAACCACAAAAACTTGAAAATCGCATTCATGACGATTTATGGTGATTTTATTTCCGTTAGACCTTTGCCTACATTGACGCTAATGCATTAAAGAGGAGTGACTATGAGTGACTCCCCTGTTCCAAGATGGCGGCTCTGTTGACGTATTCGTTCCAATGAACTGCCGTAGTCAAGGCGACATCTAGTGTATATATCTATGATTCCCATATACCCACTTAGAACTGTGCAATGATACGCAACAACATAGTTATATGACAGAACTTTCACTTCAGATATTTGTATTCACACATACAGGGTCGAGTAATGTGACAGCAGACTAAACTACTGCAGAACATGCAGAGAGACTTCTCATCTTCCATCGACCTGCTCCTCTCTGAGCACAGTGTGTAGTGTTTAGTGTGTAGTGTGTAGTGTTTAGTGTTTAGTGTGTAGTGTGTAGTGTTTAGTGTGTAGTGTGTAGTATGTATTGTGTAGTGTGTAGTGTGTAGTGTTTAGTGTGTAGTGTGTAGTATGTATTGTGTAGTGTTTAGTGTGTATTGGCAAGGCAAGGCAAGGCAAGGCAGCTTTATTTGTATAGCACATTTCAGCAACAGGGCAATTCAAAGTGCTTTACATAAAACATTAAAGAGCAGTTAGAAAACAATTTTAAACAATTTTAAAACATTAATAAACAAATTAAAACAAGAATAAAATTGATAGTGCAGTATAAGAATAAAAGTTACAGTGCAGTATAAGAAATTAAAGTTAATAAAATAGATTAATTAAGGAAAAGCAACATCAAAAAGATAGGTCTTTAGCTTAGATTTAAAAGAACTGAGAGTTGCAGCGGACCTGCAGGTTTCTGGGAGTTTGTTCCAAAGATGTGGAGCATAAAAACTGAACGCTGCTTCCCCCTGTTTAGTTCTGACTCTGGGGACAACAAGTAGACCTGTCCCAGACCACCTGAGAGGTCTGGGTGGGTCATAGTGTAGTAGCAGATCAGAAATGTATTTTGGCCCTAAACCGTTTAGTGATTTATAAACCAGTAAAAGTATTTTGAAATCAATTCTTTGAGGCACTGGAAGCCATTGTGTAGTGTTTAGTGTGTAGTATGTAGTATGTAGTATGTATTGTGTAGTGTGTAGTATGTAGTGTGTAGTGTGTAGTGTGTAGTATGTATTGTGTAGTGTGTAGTGTGTATTGTGTAGTGTGTAGTGTTTAGTGTGTTGTGTGTAGTATGTAGTATGTATTGTGTAGTGTGTAGTATGTAGTATGTATTGTGTAGTGTGTATTGTGTATTGTGTAGTGTGTAGTGTGTACTGTGTAGTGTGTAGTGTGTAGTATGTATTGTGTACTGTGTAGTGTGTAGTGTGTAGTGTGTAGTATGTATTGTGTAGTATGTAGTATGTAGTATGTATTGTGTAGTGTGTAGTGTGTATTGTGTAGTGTGTAGTGAGTAGTGTGTTGTGTGTAGTATGTAGTATGTATTGTGTAGTGTGTAGTATGTAGTATGTATTGTGTAGTGTGTATTGTGTATTGTGTAGTGTGTAGTGTGTACTGTGTAGTGTGTAGTGTGTAGTATGTATTGTGTAGTGTGTAGTGTGTATTGTGTAGTGTGTAGTGTGCAGTATGTATTGTGTAGCGTGTAGTGTGTATTGTGTAGTGTATAGTGTGTATTGTGTAGTGTGTAGTATGTATTGTGTAGTGTGTAGTGTTTAGTGTGTAGTGTGTAGTATTTAGTATGTATTGTGTAGTGTGTAGTATGTAGTGTGTAGTGTGTAGTATTTAGTATGTATTGTGTAGTGTGTAGTATGTAGTGTGTAGTTTGTAGTATGTAGTATGTATTGTGTAGTGTGTAGTATGTAGTGTGTAGTGTGTAGTATTTAGTATGTATTGTGTAGTGTGTAGTATGTAGTGTGTAGTGTGTAGTATTTAGTATGTATTGTGTAGTGTGTAGTATGTAGTGTGTAGTTTGTAGTATGTAGTATGTATAGGGCTTATTCGCAAACACCGGAAGTAGCTAACCGCGGCCATATTGTTGACATGACATCTCCCGCATGCAGATTTTAGTTGAGGGAAGCAGTAGGAGCATAATGGCTTCATATCGTCGATTTAAAGAGAAAATAAGCTTGATTGGTGTGGACCCAAATCAAATAGACCCAATAGCTTTAAGTAAAGACCCGTCCTTATTGCCAGCCGTAACTTATCCGGATATTTATAATTATCTCGTGCATACAGTATCCGCATACACTTCGCAGGAGCTGAAAGCCTTCAAGTCACTTGAGTCATATAACTACTTCATCTCTGGCAAAGTCGGCAACCTTCTTACTTTTGTTCCACCAACGACATCGTCAAACATTGTCGTGATCGCAGAGGTATGTAAAAAAATTTTTTATGTGATGCTAAACGTTAACTTACTTGCAAAACCTGATGATGATTGCTATAGCTAACGTTAGCTTACCAGCACGGGGTTGCATCAGCTGTGTGTAATTTTTATCTTAAAGTCGACACTAGAGGCTTAGTAACTACTCCTTAGTTTGTAACTACATCAGCAACTAAAATTTTTTACACCACGATTACTTTGGTCATAACTTCAATTCACAAATAAGGCAATCATGACATTTTATGATTTACACAGACCCTAGTTGTTACTCAGAGTAATGTTGTAACTTATCTCCGTGGTGCAACATTTTATTTTAGTGAAGCATAAATCACAATTTAGTAATAATTTACGTTGTAATTAAGCTACTTTTGAACCTACACACAGCTGGTGCAACAGGCTGCAGAATAACATCTAATACTATTGCGTTTGTTGTCCTTATACTTTCTTTCTGTTCCTGCTTCAGATATTATTTAACAATATCTGAAAATCTTTTGAAACTGTGTTTTGTGAAAATAATAACCTAGGCATGTGAATGTTTATTTGCCATAAGATAAGAATAGAAGCTGCCATACACACAATTAAAAAAATTTATGTCATGCATGTATCTTGTTTGAAATCTTGAATGCAATTCTGTGTTTTTGTATTTTCATAGGTTAAACACAGTCAGAAGTTAAGTGCCCCACCTCTGCGCCCATGGGTTACTGCCCAGAAGGATGGCATTATCTTGGCTGCACACTGCACCTGCATGGGCGGGGTAGGCGATACGGTAGACATGTTGGCCGGTTCTTTTCGCCATCAAGGCAGCTGTTTTGGTCCGTGAGTCCCAAACTGTGACAGAAAAACCTGCATATTGGTTACTTCCAAGTGGACAACCAAAGGAAAAGTACCTTGAAGTAGAAAACATTGACTTTCACTCAAAAGCTATAATCAAAAACAGACTGGACACAACATTTTCAGAAGGGAAACCAATACAATACAAGGACAAACAAAAGCTACCTGATGTGTCAACAGATGCTGAGATCGCTACTTTCCTGGGAGAGCTGCATGCTACAGGTGATAAACCAGTCTTGCTGTCTGTCATAAAAGACTATGCAGAGTTCTATGCTCCAGTGTCGAACACCGATACTGGCCAGCCCCTGAGTGAGCTATTCGATGAACAGTGCATTTCTGCGACGGAGCGAACAGTTACTCTTACACTGTAGTACCATTGCAGTTGACATTTCTCAAAGGCAAGCTGACACAATAGAACAGCAGACAAGTGAACAGTCTAAAAGTAAAGCCTGGTATAGATTTAGGGCTGGCAGAATTACAGCCTCACGCATGAAAGCTGCTTGCTCCACACCACCTGAGAATCCATCACAAAGCCTCATCAAAAATATGTGTTACCCCTCTAAGCGCAGGCTTTAAAAGGTAAAGCAACCACTTGGGGGTGTGATCATGAACAACAGGCACTAACTTTTTATCGTCAGCAAATGCATTCACACACCAATTTCAGATGTGAGACCAGTGGTTTTGTAATAAATCCAGAACTGCCTCACATAGGTGCTACACCAGATGGGATAGTACATTGCGACTGCTGTGGTGATGGTGTAGTGGAAGTTAAATGTCCGTTTTGTGCACATGATAGCATAAGCCTCAAAGAATGTGTTGATGGCAGATTCTGTTTGGAGGAATGTAATGGAAAATTACAGCTCAAACATTCACATGCCTACTATTTTCAGGTCCAGACACAGATGCTTGTATGCAATAAGGAGTTTGCTGATTTTGTTGTATGGTCAGAAAATGATGTACACATAGAGAGGATAGAACCAGATATTGGACTCTGGGAAGTAATCAAGTCAAAATCTAAGGATCTTTGTTCCAAAGCCCTTCTCCCAGAGCTTGTGGGCAAACTTTTCTCAAGGTCATGTCCATCAGCAATGCCGACTGACACAGCTCATGTGACTGAAGTGGGTCCCTCTGAAAGCAGAGAAAAACCAAGCCCATCAGACATCATCTGCGTGTGCAAGCAACCATACCAAGTGCGTGACCGTGTGGTGCGTTGTCACAGTGAGGACTGCCTTCATCTATGGTTCCATCTCTCATGTATGAACATGAAATGTATGCCTAATAAGAGGAGCAAATGGTACTGTTTGGTGTGTAGAGCTGGAGTGTGATGGTAAAGTATGACACATGAAATGAGGATTCTGATGTAACAGGTTTTTATTATAATTTGTATTTACAGTTCAGTGTTTTCTCATTTTATACAAAAATATGAAATTCATTACCATTTCTAATGACTGCCTTTAATGCTAAAATGTTGATTGTTGAAGATGATTATAAAATAACTTTGACTTATTCCATACTAAACCTGACTTTTGTGATTAAGATGTTAAGGTAACACTATACATGTATTAAAGGGATAATTCATTTTAAAATGAAAATTCTGTC
Organism: Perca fluviatilis; assembly: GCF_010015445.1. Classification (NCBI taxonomy): domain Eukaryota; kingdom Metazoa; phylum Chordata; class Actinopteri; order Perciformes; family Percidae; genus Perca; species Perca fluviatilis. Next base: position 2,073,032 of record NC_053115.1, on the reverse strand, counting down.
ATCATACACTCACCCTCAAGTTGTTTCAAACCTGTATGAATTTCTTTATTCTGCTGAACACAAAGCACATACAGGTTTGAAACAACTTGAGGGTGAGTATATGATGACAGAATATTTCATTTTAAAGTGAACTATCCATTTAACAACCCGTTTTACAACCACACACATCTAATCAAAAGGTACAACCGAAGAGCACATGTTGGTAAGGCAACAACACACTGTAGTTATCTTATCGATAACCGCTATCTCGGATCCTGATGTCACCAGGTAGGAGATGGGTATCTTCTCAGACAGTATCCCATATTTATTGCGCACCAATCCTATCACTCTTTCTACATGTATGCGGACGTGTGCGATTTTGCGGGTGGCCTCAACTTCAAGAGCAGACAGCTGTAGCTTTCCTCGAGTATAACTGGGTGTTACAACTTTTGCACACTTTAACCCTACACTCTCTTGTATATTAAAACCTCTGTCTGCCAAGATGAAATCACCGGGGTTAAGTAGCTCGAGTAAGCCTGAGTTTTCTGTGACATGTTTATCGGTAGTACGCCCTCCCCATGCCTTAGAGAGGAAAGAAATGGATCCCTGAGGTGTGATGCCTATAAGGTATTTGATAGTGTTATGGTGTTTATATGAAGACCAAGTGAGACTGCGTGCTGTCAAACTTGAAGGCCTCTCTATAAAAATTTCAAAACAATCAATTATTACTGTCACTCTTGACCCAAAATGTTGTTGAAAGGTTATTGGCATAGACTTCAAAAGCTCATCTCTCCTTGGCCAAAAGATAAACTTCTTAAGTTTCACATACAAGACATGTATGTCACAAACAAAGGTTTTGGGCACGGTAGACTGTGAAATGCCAAATCTGTAGGCAAGGTCCTGTTCTGGGAAGTTGTGGCGGAGTCTCATCAGTACCAACACAAGTTTTTGAAACTTGGTTAGTGAAGTTTTAATGCTGTCAGTAAGGGAACCTTCAATGGAATTATAGAGCACCATTAACGTAGCAAAACTGGGTAAACCTGTATAAAATCTGACTTTTTTCTCATCATCCCTAAGTGTGTCTATTCTTATCTTTTCTGTAGCTAGCTGACATTTCAGAGTAATATTGTCGTAAGGCGTCTCTGCAGTTCAGCTTGTATTTTAGAGCACACTTCAGATGTGCATATTTTCCTCAACAGTCTCAAAAGCATCCATAACCTCACTGCAAGCCTCTGTAGTGCTCATCCCTGGGCTGTCTTGCTCCTGTGCCACACTCCCTGAACTTGATGCCTGTGTTCTTCGCTGCTGCACCCTATTGTACCGGGCCATTGCACATCCTTTTCTGGGTCTCTGTTGTCTGTTGCTCTCTCAGTCTTTCCTGTCTGACCTGTCTCTCCTGCCAGCTTCAATGAGGGGGCCCAATCAGGATGAGTGCTGTCATGTAGATATGATGGCTTACCTAAAAGAAATCCACACAAAAGGGACTGTTCACCCTCAACCTAATACAAGTCAGGGCTCCAGAATAACTTTTACTAGGAGTGCTGTAACAAAATAACACAGTATCATACAAGCACTAATTCCCTATCAATGCCAGACCTATATGTTCATAGGTAAGCTACGGTAACTACTAACTGCAAATTACTGCATGATACTGATGTCTGATCATGCATGAAAACTCTCAGTGTAGGTATAAACTGTGTTTTGGGGATCTGGCTAACTTAAGCCCACAAAGGACATTGTATTAATACAAATTTATTAATACTAATATATCTTATTAATACTAATTTAATAATTGTCTCAATTTATGGCAGCTTCCTGAAAGAACAGTTTCAGCGACTGCTTACACTTACAGCTAACCATATGTGATCAAATTATGGGGACAGACTTTGCTGTGAGGTAATGTTATCTAAAAACTGTAACGTTAGCCTACATGTGATAAAAATGAAGGGAACAGACTTTGCTGTGAGGCATATATCCCTAACTTTACCTGTGGCAAAATGATGAGAACAGACTTTGCTGTGAGGAGTTGGCTGAAAGTTTAGCCTATTTATTCTAGCTAGCCACAAGTCTCTCCTGCGCTGGCTCAACTCCTCTGTCTCCCTCCCTTCACGTTGTCTGACATGTAGTGTGTCTGTGTGTAGTGTGTATTGTGTAGTGTGTATTGTGTAGTATGTATTGTGTAGTGTGTAGTATGTAGTGTGTAGTGTGTATTGTGTAGTGTGTAGTATGTATTGTGTAGTGTGTAGTATGTATTGTCTAGTGTGTATTGTGTAGTGTGTAGTGTGTAGTGTGTATGTATTGTGTAGTGTGTAGTGTGTAGTATGTATTGTGTAGTGTGCAGTGTGTAGTGTGTAGTGCGTAGTGCGTAGTGCGTATTGTGTAGTGTGTATTGTGTAGTGTGTAATATGTATTGTGTAGTGTGCAGTGTGTAGTGCGTAGTGCGTAGTGCGTAGTGCATATTGTGTATTGTGTAGTGTGTATTGTGTAGTGTGTAGTGTTTAGTGTGTAGTGTGTATTGTGTAGTGTGTATTGTGCAGTGTGTATTGTGTAGTGTGTAGTGTGCGCGTAGGTGCCAAATGCTCCACCTCCACTAATGCCAGTATCCTCCCTTCACCGCACATTTTAGACTAATATTAGTAGCCTATTTTATTATGTGCACTTTGCTTTGGGGTCAACTTTTGTGATCCAGGCTTAGTTCACTGATGTGAAAGCCTCTTACTGTTTTATATTCCATTATAGTTTTGATATATTTTGGATGTCATCTGTGTTTTTCTTCTCATAGGATAAATAAAGGTTTTCCCACCATAAATTGGTGCATGAAAGTGTATCAGAATGATATAAAGTCTTTGACGCTCAAAATAACCCTGGGGGAGAACACCCAGACCCCAATCTTTGGCATGCCCTCCCACCCCCCCAAAGAAACCCATTCTGAGCCAGGGAAAAAATATATATATATTATATTTAAGTGGTACAGGATACCCACTACAATACATTAGACTACACTACTGCTAAAGACGTAGCCCTACATCTTGAACAATGATTGAACAAATATATAGTTTCATTTTTTTTAAAGGTCTAAGCAATTATGTTACTCAAACTAAAAGGAATGCTCATTTATTTTGGCTTTTTTTCAGTAGTGGATTAATCAAAATGTGGGGCAGCAGGACAATGTCTGTGGGATTGAGTCAACATAAACTGAACAGTGTGGCACATTCACATGTTTTCAATAGTAACTTGCTCCCTGATACAGCGAAAAAAAAAAAAAGATCAAAACAACCACCGGAATCCATCAAAAACAGGTTAGTTCATATATCCTCCAGACTGTCAGAGCTAGCTGTTCAATCAAAACTTCAACCCACTGCTCAAAACAATAAATAATGACCTCCAACACTAGATGAACTTACCAATATCTGTTATGGTCAGCCAATAAAATGACAGTGCTCACTAAAATCAATAATTAATTCTTAGTCATGCCAATTCTCACATGGGTAAAATCACTAGACTCCATATATTACTGGAAATAAAAGACACCTTGGATCAAACTGGCACCCCAAACCCCACACTTTCTCCATTATTTCCTGGCAAACCAACTCCGATACATACCTACTCTAAGTGCATCCATCATCACCAACCAGACAACACATGGATAGCTATAGAGAAAAGAAATTCATACATCAGACTTATCATTTCATTCCATCAAATGCCAGGTAGGAATTCCACAAAATCACGAACACCACTCTTGCACATCACACATTTGGAACGATCCCAATCTTCGTCTTCACAAAAATCCACCTAACTTTCATCATGGATCGAAAAAGGCATTAATATCTCAAACATATCTTCAATAAGAATACCTTGGTCTCATTCTCTGATCTTGTTCAGAAGCACAGCATTGGGAATAATCACTTCCTTGAATATCTACAACTCAAGTCTTCCATTAAAGCAACATTGCGTAACATTGCACTTCTTTTGCGATGTGGTGCCCATGGATTTCTTGTGATTACGTTAGTTATGATCAAAAACTAGCGAGTCGACAACTTTGCTAACACAGCCATCACCAAGCAAGTGCAACAACACAAGACATAACAAGCCAGCTCATATCACTTACTAGTCCAACAGCAAGATGGCCAGCTCACCATCTGTCTTGCAGCCTTTTATTTCAGAAAGCTCTCGCCACCAACTAAAAGCCTGTCTGAGATTTACTATATTTATTTTTACGGTCACTCTCTCCTTTTCTCTTCTTTGCTTCCTCTGTGTCCTTTTTGGTCTCTTCACATCTGCCATGATGTCCGTAGAGACTGCTGTATCGCTGTGTCTTCATTCAAACTAGGGGTAAAAAAACATCCAAAATACACATTTGTTTATTTTACTACATTTGTTTTTCTATTTGTGCCTGTAGATTTCTCCTAAAATTACCAAAAGTTAGCATTAGATAATGCCTAATGCTTCAGTGCCGCAGGAAATTTAGCTGGATGCATGTCTTTTGAGCTGATGTCCCTTCCTCTGTCTCTGTGTTGGTGTTCTAACCTCCGGTGGATTTGTGAGGACTATGGTTAACTGCTCCTCAGATCTCTGCAGGGTAAATCCAGACAGCTAGCTAGACTATCTGTCCAATCTGAGTTCTCTGTTGCACGACTAAAACTACTTTTGAACGTACACGTTCCACCAAAACAAGTTCCTTCCTGAGACTATTTCGCATAGTTTAGCGCCACCCAAGATGATTGTGATTGGTTTAAAGAAATGCCAATAAACCAGAGCACGTTGTTCTCCCATCCTGGGATGCTGTGTGGACTACATTACATTACATTACATTACATGTCATTTAGCTGACGCTTTTATCCAAAGCGACTTCCAATTAAGTGCTTTCAACCCTGAAGGTGCAAACTCCAGACAACAAGAAGTAAGTGCAAGTACATTAGCTTTAAATAACAGCCTGGTTGCACAGAACTCCGTGAAATTATCACTAACTGTTATCAGCTCATTATGTGGTGGTGGCACGGAATGTGTGAAAACTCTGTGTGGCCACCACGGAAAACAATGCCAATGTAAAGTCAATGAGAAGATAACGTAGCATTAGGAGAAACTACGGTAGCGAGTAATATCAAAGGCCAAACACAGGACTTTCACCCAGTAGACCGGGGATCGGGTCCCACATGTCAAGTTTCCTAAAGTCGCTTTCTTCTTTTCCGTCCCGTTCTTCCCACGTGTCACGGAAACGTAAGCCCACCCACAACCTTTTCCTTAACTTAAGGGGCCGTCTTTATTTAACGGAATCCTTCCGTGGACCCATCACCGAATGTTTTGCAATTCTGTGAAACTGCCACAGAGTTTGTGTTAAGGGGCTGTGTTCATTTCACGTAATTCTGTGAGATCAGGATGTTAAATAAGCAACTAGCCAGACCCTCCTCCGTAGCGAGGAGGGTCTGGAAAAGCAATACTAGATAATGCCTCATGTACGTAAACATTTCAGAAACCTGATCAACTGGGGAATTTTCACGCCGATCTCTATTAGTTAAAATATTGAAAAAATTGAAACTGAGGGAGAGACGTCTTCGCTCAGCTAACAAGAACTAATACGTGATAATATGTGAAAAGTCATTCATGACAGAAGCATGCTAAGAAGAAGAAGCGATTCACCTGTAGTGTCTGCCCTTAAAGAAATACAAACAAGCCGAGCAGAGCGTTTTTTTCTCACTATCCCAGAAGAGATAGGCGGTGTAGCCAGACCATACTCCAGCAATGACACAGCGCTGTGGAGGAAGGTCTGCCAATGCGAGATTACATTTAATTGGAAAACCTCCCTGCATCAGCAACAACACCTCAACACTTCATGATTATATCAGGCAACCATTCATTTACTTTCAGCATTTCTTTATGCACTTTATGAATCTCCCAACTGTCAACAGCAACTGAGCCAGACTGGAACAGAGGTCAGTCATGAGAGCAAAATTATAACTACAATCGGCCCGACAATATTGTGTGTTTGCTTCATCATAGAGAGGACATGTGCACAGCAGCAGCAGAAAAGATTAATATCTGGTTCGCTCCTGTAGGATACCATCTACTTTAAAACACTTCCATCCTTTTCAAAATCTCAGGGCCACATGAGAATAAAAACTAGCTGCCTTGAGTTTTCCCTCTCAAAACTCCCTTCATTTGCAAGCTTTTTAAGCACACTGGCTTTCAACAATCAACTTTGAACCCACAACCTCTGCACCTGGTAACACTTGCGCTTTTGAACTACTAATGTTTCTACTCAAATACAGCTTTCGCTAAGCTTTTCAGACATTCCTCTGCCATTTTATGAAAGTGTGCAGTACTTGTGTGTAAGTACGTGTTGTAATCTTAATACCTTAAATAATTAGACCCAGTAATTGTGGGACAAAAGTGCTTTAGAAGCTTATTTGCAGCTTTTTGTCGATACATTGGCTTTCAGAAAGTACTTTAATTTGCAGGCAGGATCTGAAACCTCAACACACGTACACACTTAATGTCTTTCAAAAACACATTCTCAACACTTGAGAAACACATGGATTTCATAATTTGAACATGTTACTAAAGCCTTGGGGATTTATGGTTAAAAACTTGTTGTCTCTGGGCTTATTTATTTTATTTGTATTTATTTTTTACCTCTGGCTGCTAGCTTACTCATTAAAGGTCCAATGTGTGGGAATTTCTCCCATCTAGCGTTGAGATCATATAAAGCAATCAACTCTCTTGCACCACGCTGTTCAGAGTACGTATATTACAGCTATGGTAGCCTTCAAAAAGCCGCTCTCTTGCTCTTTTCAATCTCCTTTTTCTTTTTCTGCACGAAGAAGAAGAAGAAGACTTGTGGTCCTCCATGTTTCCTTCTTCAAACTTGCCACCGGGACCAGGAAGCTACAATACCTATTAGCAGCATTAGCAGCATTAGCAGCAGCTGAGAATTTATCATGTGACAGAGAAAACAGGAAAGGTGGAGCAGTATGTCCTGTATGTGAGCATGAGATGTAAATGATGGAGCATGAATATGGAGCGTCTACCCCAGTTCATGCAAATGCAAATGTAGAATTTCAAGCCAATAGGAAGACTGGAGTTGATGGTGGAGGTAAATATTCATGAAAAAGGACAAGTTGGTGAACGGGCAACACAGATTTAGAGAATTAACCACTAAACACACTGGACCTTTAAACCAAAATGTACCAAACCAAAAGATGTAAAGTTGTGTATCTGCATTTAAGAGTAATACTTAATGCAACACAGAAAATCCTCCAATTCAACAGAAGCTTGAAAAGAATTAAACAAAGTTGATCAGGGAAGGGTGGTCAGTTTACTTAAAATAATGGGTAGTTTCTGTTATTTCCTCAAATAATTTTGGATATTTCCAGTGTCCAAACTTGGTCAAGGTTGGACAAACAAATATTTTTTTTAAACATACAGAATGTGACAACGTGTGGAAAATGTGAAAGAAACGTGAAAGGACCTTCATCAGCTTAACTCACAGACCATGAATTTCTAGAAACGTAACTCATCAACCCAACCCACAACCCCATAAGGCCCACGAAGACATCATAATGAATATATACCGGCTTTGAATGTTATCAGCTGATTGAATGGGCATTTTCAGTTGTTTTCACTACCATAGATATTGCTAACTGGATCGTCAATATTGGTGGATGGGTCAACCAAACACAGGACTTTCATCCAGGACAGGCGTGTTTGTGCTCCCTGTGAGACCAAAAATGTCAACGATGAGTTTCTAAAAGTTACATATCTGTTAAACCGATGGTATAAAATGGACATATCTGATTTAATCTTGAAATGTCACAGTGCATCTGGAAAAATACACTTTTAGGTGCAACAATTAGCTCCATGACCTCTATCTGTGTTTCTGAGCATTTAGCAGTGGATGTTCTTTTAATCAAAGTTCAGCACGTATATGTTTTATTGAATCTGGCAGATGGTATTTGGAAATTAAGCCATGAAAAACTGACTATCAGCGTAGATGTTAGTCAGTCATGATAGTCCTCTCCCCACCACTCAGGACCAAGCACCGTACCTGGGTGACAGAGCTTTCACCATTGCAGCCCCCTCCCTCTGGAACTCCCTACCCATACACATCTGTGACTGTACTGACCTGAACACATTCAAAACACATATGGAGTTATATTCCTATCTTTAATCAAGAGCGCATTCTTTCAATTTGAGAGCATTTCTCACTGATATTACGTTCAGATTTTGTAATAATTACCCTCAAAACCTTGCTCTCACACTCAAATAGTCACTGCTCGCGCTTGGATTTTCTCTGCTTGTGCTCAAAGTTTGTGCTCGCGCTTGGATGTGCTCTGCTTGTGCTCAAAGTTTCTGCTTGGACTCAGATATGTTGTTGTTTGGACAGATTTCCTGCTCTCAGCTTTGAACCTTCTCCTCGCACTCAGGCTGATTCTGCTCACTTGCAAAGTTTCTGCTCTCGGATTTCTCCTGCGCGCTTGGATTTTTTGTGTGTTATAACCCTATCAAAAGTCAACAACCAATAGAATGCCAGCTGTAGTGTTGACCAATGAAATGATCCCAACCCCGTTGAGGGTGCGTTCACTTTACTTTAGAACGTCTGTTGAGGGCGACTGCACTGTAACCTGACTGTAACCAAGTTTATATATCCCCGCGCCGTTTATGGCTTTATTATAAGTATATGTCAACAATGTGCACAGAATGGTTGACGCCTTTCACCTAGGCCCGCAAGCGGAAAACGGTGAAGTGGGACTTATGAAGTTATGTCCACAACTACGAGGGTGAGTAACATAACTTAAGCACCTAGCTAGCTAGCTAGCATATGGCGCTAGCATATAGCCTAGCTTGATGTCCAGAAACAAATATATGTTCTTTATTGTATAGCTAGCTAGATTGAACGACATATGACGGACAGTGTGTGTATATGTGATGACCCTACTTTGTATTTTTTCCTCGTTTGGTTAACCATTGTTCCTGGGATTTGGCTAATTTCATGTTAGAGCCAGTAGTAAAACATAAACTGTAATATAACTGAAAGAACACAAGAAACTGGATTGTTTGTGTCAGTTTTTGCATCACTGTTGTTTGTTGTTCATCAGAATTTAGTCTTCATTCCTTCATATAACATTAGTTTGAAAATAGATTCATAGCAATCTGTATAAAACGTTCAATTTTATCACTATAATAAAAACAGATCTAGAAATCATATGGTTTCTTATTTGCTCCTTAAATAGCAGTTATTTGTTTAATTGATACAAAGCAAACTGAACTGAAAAAACAAGTATTTTGTTTTACTTTCTTTTCATCCAGGTGGGGCTGAGGGGTTTGACCCCTGTTGATCTGTGTGTCATATCACCAACCCATGATAGCTAGAATTCACCCTGCTACTCCAGATCTACCTGCTGTACGGCTGGCTACAGACTACAACCATCTGCTCCAGATCTACCTGCTGTACGGCTGGCTACAGACTACAACCATCTGCTCCTGATCTACCTACTGTATGACTGGCTACAGACTACAACCATCTGCTCCAGATCTACCTACTGTATGACTGGCTACAGACTACAACCATCTGCTCCAGATCTACCTACTGCGGCTGGCTACAGACTACAACCATCTGCTCCAGATCTACCTGCTGTACGGCTGGCTACAGACTACAACCATCTGCTCCAGATCTACCTGCTGTATGGCTGGCTACAGACTACAACCATCTGCTCCAGATCTACCGTGGCGTACGGCTGGCTACAGACTACAACCATCTGCTCCAGATCTACCTACTGTACGGCTGGCTACAGACTACAACCATCTGCTCCAGATCTACCTACTGTATGACTGGCTACAGACTACAACCATCTGCAAGTTTTGTTTGTAGTGAACATCATCAACAGCTGCACTTAAAGTCTCTTGGGTTCATATGGGACTTGGTTGTTCTCCATACTGCATCAAACACTGTATTATTTTTTTGTGTTATATTAGTACAGACAACAGTAAGTATCATTACTTAATCACAGTATATATTATTCTGGTGTACACTGTTGACTTGACTCCATGCTATTGACTATACTTTAGCTTGCCACCTCAAAACTTTACCTTAATTGCTCTTGTATAGTTAATTTATCTTCTACTAGTTGTACATACCTCCTATTTAATTGAATTATTCTTAATTTGTGTTGCCATACCTGAATCATCCCTCTTGTGAACACTAGGCTTATCTTATCTTTATTCATAACCCTGCTCACAAACTCACCTGAACCTGGGTCATCTGTTTGCCAATATCAATGTTCCTGCTACGAAATCCTATAGGCACATTGTACTGCTTCACCGTAGTATGAACCATACACTTTTAAGGTTTTGTGTCAAATATTGTGCAATTTGTTATGAATTACTCATTGTTTTGACAAGGTAAATTAAAGCTATTTACCAAGTGTCAGCTCTGGTAAATTTAATTGTACTGTTTTTATTTTTTATAAATGTTATGGAACATGAAAAAACAATTTGCCTTGATCAGGGTTTTAATTTGTTGCAAATGTGAACATGGTTTTAATAATCTGTATCTTATTGCTCTGAAAAACTACAATGATTTAAGAAATAGCAGTGATACTTATCAACATTTATTGAATTGATTGAATATATGGACAGACATTACAGGCACCTATTCATGTCAACAGAGAAAACAATAATTTGTTCTCTCTTTTATCACTTTGATTGCCGCTGATGGTGCAGAAAAGGGTGAAGTCCTTGTAGATCTCTGGCACTTTGAGGACAGACCAATCCAGGAACTCTCCACTGTTGTCTTTGTATAGTATGCTCCTATTAAAGACAGATTCATAGACATCAACACATAATATATTAGGTGTACATAGCTTGCTTTAACATCATTACTATCTTACCTTACCTTCTCTGATTTGGTTTTGTGGACATCAGTAATTTTCTCTCCCAGGCCTGGTTGTGCACCCTGTGAATTTAAGCAAGAAACATAAGTGTATGTAACATGATTTTACTATTATATTATTATTATTTTTACAATTGCATTATTATCAGACTTGCCAACCTTCTTGGTTTGTGCTACTGCTGCCTGTCCTCTGCACACAGGTGAGTGATGTTCTGACTGGCACAGGTCCATGCACATAGTGCAGCTGTGATGCAGCTCAACGGGTACTTAAGTCACACCTGGAAGAAGAGAAACAAACCAACAAAATACTTCTTGTTTCTGCTCAGTTTGCTTTGTATTAATTAAAAAAATTACATTTAAGTTGCAAATAAAGCATATCATCTCTAGATCTGTTTTATTAGTGGTGAAATTGTACTTAACAGACTGGGTCCGTGTACTTTTTCGTTCATTTGATTTTCATTTCATAAACAGGTATTAAAAACAAATGGTTATTTGATTTTCGTTTTAAATCATGGGGATCAGACCTCCGGTGCTGGGTCTAATATTCTAATATTAGCTGCTGCAGCTAGCTAGCAGCTAGCTACCAGCCCTGTGAGCTTGGTCCCCGCGGTTCGCTCCCCGGTGCTGACTGACTCTGGTCCGTCTGCAGAGCTGCGTTACCCGCTCTAGCTGACCTGGGAATCTACCGCGCTCGTGATTTATTCATATTTTATTTACTTTGCAGTGATATGCTATGCACTGATGTCAGGCAGGCTTGCTGCTGCTTTTAGTCTGAGCCTGTGAGATAACTAAACTTCCTTTGAATATAACGTGCATATAAATAGACGGAATAAATAAAAGTCCCCGGAAATAAATATAAGTAAAACATATGTATTTAGGCTACTGAACTATAATGACTAATGCCTATATATGTATTGCCTCATTTATGTATTTCATGTTCCATTTCATAGCCATATTTATTATGTAAAGGGGCAAAATGGACGATCGGTTCGCTCAGGAAGTTACAGACTACAGTTTCCCTCAACAGCAGCCGGGACATTCTAACGCTTAACGTGAAAAAGCTTAACGTGGTAACTTAATGTACCTAAACAATGATCAATCAGATATCAATCAGTTATCAGTCACATAACGTCCATAATAATTGGACTTTGGGTTAGATTTTTTTGACAGTTTTCAGTGGTTATGAGGAGCAATATGAGAGAGAAATTTGGTAATCATTGATCATTGTTTAGGTACATTAAACCACCTCTATTTGTTTCTGGACATCAAGCTAGGCCATATGCTAGCTAGCTAGCTAACTAGGTGCTTACGTTATGTTACTCACCCTCTAGTTGTGGACATAACTTCATACGTCCCACTTCAAAGCTTTCTCCGTTTCCCGAGCGGGTGCAGGTGAAAGTCGTCGACCATTCTGTGCACATTGTTGACATATACTTATAATAAAGCTATAAACGGCGCGGGGATATATAAACTTGGTTACAGTCAGGTTACAAGTGCAGCGCCCTCAAAGACGTTCTAAAGTAAAGTGAACGCACCCTCAACCGGGGTTGGGATCATTTCATTGGTCAACACTACAGCTGGCATTCTATTGGTTGTTGACTTTTGATAGGGTTATAACACACAAAAAATCCAAAGCGCGCAGGAGAAATCCGAGCAGAAACTTTGCAAGTGAGCAGAATCAGCCTGAGTGCGAGGAGAAGGTTCAAAGCTGAGAGCAGGAAATCTGTCCAAACAACAACATATCTGAGTCCAAGCAGAAAGTTTGAGTGCAAGCAGAGCAAATCCAAGCGCGAGCACAAACTTTGAGCACAAGCAGAGCAAATCCAAGCGCGAGCAGTGACTATTTGAGTGTGAGAGCAAGGTTTTGAGGGAAATTATTACAAAATCTGAACGTAATATCAGTGAGAAATGCTCTCAAATTGAAAGAATGCGCTCTTGATTAAAGATAGGAATATAACTCCATAAACACACCTCTTCAAATTAGCTTTCCACATACAATAGTCTTACATTTCTCACCTGATAGTTACTGATTTTATTGTTTTGTATTGCTTCTATATGCTTGTTTTATGTGTTGGTTTTATTTCTTATCTGTTGTTAATGTGATATATGTGCTGTTTTTACTGTAAAGTGTCTTTGAGTACAATGAAACGCACTATATAAATAAAATGTATTAGATGTGAAAGAACTCTTTAACTGATGCATTATCCCGAAGGACTAGGGAGGAACAGGCAATACTGTGTGAGATAACAGGACATTCTGGGGAGGCTCTTCCAACTCTACAGTTAAAAAAAATCCACCTCTATCTGTGTGTTACTGTTCATGTTGATACTTGCTGAAGGTGTACTAAAATCTCATTGACGTCATTGACGGAGTAACTCTACCTCCAGTACAGTAGGTGGCGCTCTGCCAATGCACAATTGGCTTTTTCTTAAAGTGATCGTCCTCTCAATTAGTAAAATTTCTCAACTTTAGTGTTTCATTAACACATTGTTGTCGCAGCGTAGGAACTCACAATGTGCACACAGACAACTTGTTCCGCTCATTATATCAGTAACGTTACTAGCATTAACGTTAGCCAGCGGCTGCAGCTAGGGCTGCTCGGTCCCTCCACTTTTTTGCCGAGACACAGCGTTGACAGCCCTGGAGATGGACAATCTGTCTAGCCATCTCCCGATGTCCACTGCTGCTGCTGCCTCGGTGGTGAGTAAAACAGATGGGCCGCAGGCTCCATGCTGCCATTGGCCCGCTAAATCAGGCATTGCTGTTTTGTTGTTGCAACGACTCGCAGTGCCCTGACAGATTAATTACGTTCAAAAACCACTCCAGCGGAGTGGGGAGGGGCAGTTGAAGCAGAGACGGTTTAGAACCGAGACACTACAGCTCGGAGTAGTTTCCTGTATCTGTGTCACGTGGGCTCCGCCACGGCCACGCCTCTTTAGGAAACTAGCGGCAGGTCCGACTGTATTGATTCCAGTGGGAGAAGTGAATGTGAAGACAGATTATAAGTGATCCTTTCGCCCCATAGTCACCAAAGTATGTATTGGACCCATTCTCACAAGCCACATATCTCCAGAACATTCTGACACTAAAATGGCATTTTTCAGACGGACACATCAGGAGAAAAGTTTGAGACGTGTTTCTGTCTCAGGACTCTTGCGAGATCTGAACGCCCTAACAAAACTGATCTCTGTGATGCTAAATATGTCTTTTAGCTTTGTAAATATCTAACGTTAGCAAAAGAACATATTCATGAATTATTCAAATATAACTTTTCATCCATCCACACGTTCACTACTCGTTCAAATGAGGCCACGCCCCTTTAGGAGACAGGAAGTGTGTACGAGTGAAAGCCTGACCGAGTGGGACTCTTGTCCGGTTCCTCACGCGGTCAGTTTCTCGTTTTCTTTTCCTTGACTCTTCTGACCGCGCTTTCTTCGTTTTCTTCGTCGACTCTGCCATGGTTCACGTCTGAAATGCGTGCTAGTGTCTTCCATAGAGGCTGCTTCTTATATGTTGCTGATGTATGTGACGTTGTGCCATAAGGCAAGTCATTATTCTCGCCAGATTTGGCGGGGCGCCACCTCTCAAACCTGCATTGCTGGTTTGGCCAGCGCCGTCCCCCCCTGCTTTGCCATCGGGATGATTCGCCCCCTACTACGAGTTTACCATTGAAATTACTTCGAAGCTGTTATATTAAGGTACAAATCTTGCATAATGTGCCTTTAAACTGCATGTAAACACACTGACTGGTGTTGTCTGAAGCCTTCAGATGTTCCTCTCCATGTGCAGTACTTGAAATTAAGGCTTGATATGATAATGATGTTGTGAACCTCAAACGCCCTCATTTATTACTAGTCCCACTGAGTGTGTGAGGTAAGGGCTTTTGAAGCTTATTTGCAGTCCTTTGTCGAAAATATTGGCTTTCTGAAAGATCTTCAAATTGGAAGCAGGATCTGAGCCCGTAACTTCGACACCTGTACGCACTTAACAACTGATCCTCTAAACGTTGGTACTTCTGACCTTATTCTCAGCAAGATCTTTCTTTAATCTTTCATCAGCATGGTATCTTTCAAACTGTTTTTGAAACTGGCAAAAACATGGATTACATAACTTTTACACATTTCATGTAATTTATTAACCCTCCAGGGATTAATGGTTTAAAATCGGTCTGGCATTCCCCATCCCTCCCCCCTCCCCTTTTACCTCTGTCTGTTTTCTTTCTTGGTAAAACGAGACTGAGCTTCAAAGTCATGATCTGTAAGCATAATGTTTTCACCATGTGTGACCACTTTAATCAGCAGAAAGTCTGGAAAGAAAACAAACCTAATAATGCAAGCCTCTGAAGGTCCAGTTTGGATGATGACCACACATGAACTGTTGCTTCAAATAAGTAGATATTATCCATTATTTTTGAAAAACAAATTGATTTTGAAAAGCAAACCCAATCAAACCTAAAAGGTGGAAGGCAGGGCAGCGAAGGGAAAGACTATGGTTATACTGTACAGTCTTGCAGTCAGACCAAGCCTCCCTGATGACCCTCAGGTATCTGCCAGTCTGAAGGGATGTCTCAGCAGATCGTGTCCCAATTCCACACATACTAATTATAAGCAGGTTTTCATTCATCAGCGCCAACCATAGCCATGGACAAAGGCCTTTGATTTACGGGTTTCACGGATTTATGTTTCACCACAATAAAGTCCTGATGAAGTGTGTGAGAAATGTGAAAGGAAAGTAATAGCAGACATACTGCTTTCATTGGATAGATTTAAATGTTTCTAAGTTATTTTATCCTTCACAATTTACTTGATTTTCTGTCAGTCTCTTCATCTACTGTCGGTTTTACCGTGAAAGTGAGCTCAAACTTCATCAAAGGTCTCTTGCCTGGAACCTTGAATCAGAAACAACTCAATTCTGTCACAATATTTTTCACACATCAGTTCATCATGTGTTTCTACTTCTGCAAAATTTGATTTAAAACCCCAGATGGGATGTAGAGCTTGGCTGTCATGAAACAGCTTTGACTATTGTTATGGTTCTAATTATTCAGGTCAAATGCCACAGGGTCCTCTGCTCCGGTGAAAACATGACTCCACACCATTTGTCTCACAGTACTCTAACACATTGTCACCTCTGAATCTCAACATGGATTCTGCTGGTTTTTGGAAAGTTACCGCAGGATTAGACCTCCGCTTTGACTCTTCCTCTCACAGGGGCTTTTTCCTAGAAAAACATGCTGCTTTTATTACTGCTCTGGGGGAGCAGATGTTCAAAATCCAGATTATTGAACCGCTTTGCCCTGCCGTTATTGAAGCTGCCTGTGAAAACCATGCATATATATATATATATATATATATATATATATATTTATTTATATCCATCCAGGAGCTAAGATCTGCAACATTTTAACAAGGTATATCTTGCCTTGGAACTGCAGTGTATTTAAGGAGCATTTGAACAATAAATCCATAATGATGAAATCATATATCATAATCCCGTCCTGTTATTTGTTGTTCGTCGCCATGACTCCCATGATGCATTAGAGTGAGTGTGTCGTCCAATCAGAGGCTTTCTTCCTGATCGATCTCCAAATGCATTAGCAGTGATGGATGTGATCCGTGCCATTGCTGATGTACATCCTTATATATTATCTACAGCCTATCTATTATATATAACACCCAAAATGTGTTACTTTGCTGCTATATATACTAAATGTGGAATGAATGAATTTGGATAGAATTGTAAGGCGTGCGCCCAGGGCTCAATCAGCATGGATGTATATTTTTTATTGGATTTTTACATATTTTATGTGACCAATTTTTCAGGGAAACAGACAGGAAGTGATGTCAGGAGAAAATCCGCTCGCTCATCCAATAGATAACCCTAACCTTATACAAGCTGGGAGGGCCTTGTATGTAGTGTGTGTGTATGTAGGCACAGCTGCTTGTCATTCAGGCAGTAAAATATTTTTTTTGTAAAATACTGCATATTATACCTTTAAATTTTTATTTAAAACGCAAAACAAAATGGTAAACGTTTTGAATAAGCATCCACAAAATGGCAGACCCTGACGTGCTTTGGTGTTATCTGCTCTATAATTTTAACCCAGCCCTATCTCTCCCTCGCTCCTGCCCATCAAGGTATTGCACAATACAGGTACTGTAGACTGGCATACTGTGTAACCAATCAGAGAGCCAGAATACAGTAAGCAGCTACGCTGTGAAGAAATGACAAAGGGACAAATTCTTACTATTTTAATGCAAAGTTTTATTCAGCAGTCTGCATGCATCTACAGAATCAAACATCGTATACAACTGACTGGAAAACAATCCTCTGCCACCAAAAAAATATTGGCTAAGCAGCTTTTTGCATTTCAGTAACGTTACATCTCTGGCAGTAACTTTAGCTAATGAACATTTCCAGTTCTTGGAAGGTTAGGGTTAGGGTTAGGGTATAGTTTTGTATAAAACGACTTAAAATAAGTCCATTCAGCCTCTTATTCAACCTCTGTAGTAACAGCTTTTCCGTTGTTAATATTATGCTCATTTTCAGGTTCATACTTGTATTTTGTGTTTCTAGTAGAACATGTTTACATGAGGAGATCTGTTGTAAAAAAAATGAAATTGGTCAGCGTTTCCGGGTCTATCACATGCTGTGCTCTCAGCGTCTCTGTACTGTCCGTCATTGCAGCCGGGTACTGACTGTAACGGAGTATAAAGTGGCACTTTCTACTGTAAAACATCAACAACAAAAACTCCTCAACCAAAAGCTACACAATCAAACATTCCAGCAGGAATGTGATCCAAAATTGGGGAGAAATTAACAAGCAACAAAGATTACAGCTTTCCCTGACATTAGCATGTAGCTACATGTAGTACAGTATCTAATGTAAACGCTGCAGTAACTTGCCTGGCGCAGATGATCGTCTCAAGAAATCTGGTACGGATTAACATCACGTCGAATAGAGAGTAGAAAAAACAGTTTGAAGCAGACTGTTCAGCACGGTCTGAAATCTGAGGTTTTAACATCATTATTTGAAGACCTGGCCAAGTTTAATATGAACGCCCCACATTTTAGCATTATACATATATATGCTTTTCAAGGAAAAGCATAATAGCTCCTCTTTAAGCCTTATTATGCTCCCTTTACATATGAAAATAGATACGTCCATTTCAAACGATGTGACCGTGACTGCCCACATAGTTCCATGCGTCCATGGCATGGGTGTTAAAGGGATACTTCACCGATTTAGCATTCAGCTTTGTATCAGTAGAAACCCGATAGTATTTCTGAATGACCGTGCTTCCCTCCCTCATGTCCCCCTGAGACGAGAGATTTCTGCATTTGGGGCCTGGAAAAAATCTTCCGATGACGTAAAATGATGATTTTTGCGTCATCGGAAGATTTTTGGGCCAGTGGCAAGGACTACAGCCGACTACAGCCAGTATTAGGATCTACTTCCGTATGTTTTCAACACGCCCACAGGGTGTTGGACTGCCGAGTCTTGCCGAGGTATTCCGAATGAAAACGACTGTCAGCTAAACAGGCTTTCGGTTTTCAGCAGAAAACATTTACAACAATTATCTGCATTCAAACTACCGGACGTGTGTACCACCGGGATACATCGGTACAGATCGGAGAATATGGAGGAAACGTTATTACAGACGCAATACTCGGCACACTTCAGCTCGGCCGCCGCCGGAGACCAGCGGTGTCGCTCAATGCCGCTAGCCGGCTACGGGACATCCTCATCGGCTAGGTGGAAAGCTAACGCTAGCTGTCCACCTGTCCCATCCATCCTGCTTGCAAGTGTCTGCTCATTAAACAACAAGCTGGACTACATCCTCCTTCAACAAAACTCCCAACGTGAGTTCAGTGACTGCTGTGTTTTTGTTGTTGTGGACACATGCCTGAACAACAGTGTACGGAAACCCGGACTATCCAGCTACCAGGCTGCTCGCCCGGCCCGTGGAGGTGGGCTGTGTTAAACGGACTGGTGTAGAAATAAAATCCAACTAGCTACTGCTAACTGCTGGTGGAGCTTGTGACTGTTAAATGCCGCGAACATTCGACATTCCACGCTAATTCACGGCTGTGTTTATACTCTGTGTTTAGCTACACCAATGCTAGTATGCGTTAGCTGAACTTTACGGATCCTGCTTGCAAGTGTCCGCTCATTTAGACCACAAACTGGACTACATCCAACTTCAACGAAACTCCCAACGTGAGTTCAGAGACTGCCGTGTTTTTGTTGTTGTGGAAACCTGCCTGAATAGTGTACCGGACTGTCCAGCTATCAGGCCTGCTAGCCCTCCGAGCTAGAGATGCTCTGTCACCGGGTAAAAGAGGTGGGCTGTGTTAACACAAAGTGGTGCAGAAACATGGTGATTTGTATCCATTTAACTGCAAACTGCTGGTGGAGTTTGTGACTGTTAAATGCCGACCATTCTACATTGCACGCTAATTCACGGCTGTGTTTATGCTCGGTGTTTACAGCCCACCAAGCGCTAATGCTAGTATGTGTTAGCTGAACTTCACGGAGCCTATAAAGTGTGTGTACTAAATGTAGCTTGTTTCGTATGTCGTTTTTATATAATGTCGTTTTTATATATGTTAAATGTGTAACACCACTTGAATCACGATGAAATGTTGTTTCGTGTATATGGTTGAAATGACAATAAAACACGCTTGAGTTGAGTTGAATTCCTCTGTCTGCCTGTCAAGCGGTAGGCGTGGCTTGGGAGTGGACTCAAAGCAACGAAGCAGGTGCATTCTGGGATTTGGTGTTTTTCATCCATATAAGACCAAAACACATTTTCTGGCTTTTCTCGGCCTAGAAGGCACAAATTTCAATTTTTTTTTCACATTTCTACTACATAAGTGACCCAATTTAAAGATATATTCAGCTTTCCAGTGGTGAAATATTCCTTTAAGCAATGCATCCACTGCATCTCGCACAGATCTTTTCCTTCGCTACCGTCCAACTCCCATTTAATTCCTGTCCAATCTCCTCCCAGCTGGGCTGTAGGAACTGTTTTCCCTGTGCCCTAAAATTTCTGACCAACTTGCCTCTCCTTAAAAAGGTCCACCATTTTTAAAATGTTTTTGTCGTGCCCATGGTCATGTCGTGCTTAAATTATTGGCTACAATGCCCCCACAATTTCCAGTGGTACTGCTCTATTTTGTCTATATTCATAAGCTTTCAGAAACATGCACAAATAAGGACGAAATATACGCAGATTATGGACAAAAGACTCTGTATAGGTACGTATCTAACGTTGAGCATAAATGAGCCTTTAGACGTTGAGCAGCTGTCGAGGGAGGAGAGTTTTTCCATTTACTCCTACTTTTCCAGGCCAGATTTTCCTACCAATCCAACAGACACTCACACATAAGCAATCATTAAAGGACCACAGTTTTCACTAACATTTCCTTATTCTTCATTGTTGATCGCCAAAGGGAATGTGACAGTGCATGTGTTTATCATAATGTAACAATTACTTACAGGAAATAACAGCCTGAAGGTCCCAGGAAATATTTTTGTTATCTGCCCAACAGTCGGGCAGTGATTTCACACTAAAGGAGTTGTGACTCCTGGGCTGAATTTGTTTTACTCAGTAACATAACACAGATGATGAGATGTTAAAAAGCACTGATTAAAGAAGAAAATAAATGATAAAAAGCAAGGTAAAAACTTCAGACAAAAGTCTGATCTTTTCTTTCAGCCAATATAGAATTACCTGTGTGTCCAAAGCCTGATATATCTTGAAAATAGTCCTAAACTAATAAATGATTTCCTCTCTATCTATATATTTTGAGCTATTCTCCTGAAGATGTATAACTCCGTTAGGAACCAATGAGCTTAGACCGGAGTCCCACGGACAAGTCGAGAAAGTCATAAAGTATTGCAAGACGGACTAACATATGGTTGGTTTCGGTCTTTTCCTGGGATTTATTTGAAACCTTATCCATTAAATATGTGAATTCACATGACCTTCTTCTAGACATTAAATAAAACATAAGCACTGTTATATAAAACATGGACTTTATTCTTAAAAGGCTTCATAAAATATTTGATACTGCGCATTCATGTATTTCTGTGTAAAAATAAAGCAATATATAAAATTGATTGAGCAAACATATCCAATTTATGCATGCAAAAAGCTAATATAAAAACTTTTATTTCTGAGTGTCTCACAAGTCCTATAAGTAGTACACCCTGTAAGATTTTAGAAAAGTCAGGCAGTCCTCTGTGATAAAGTGCTTTCATGCAGAGAATTTTAGGAAAACTTACAAACCAAGAACTAGAAGTGATTCACCTCTCAAGGTGTTCACTTAAAGTGGTTTGCTTTAGCATGAAGTTTTGCTCCCTCAGCTTGGAGCTGGGCCGGGCTGCAGCTGGTCTTTAGCAGCGAGGGTTGCCCATTCGACAGAAACAGACAGTTCTAAAGAGCCGACACTGGCAGAAAGCACAGAAATCACAGCACACATTGCTTGGAGATTTACAGCTTCCCCTCAAGGGAATGCAGTCAGCAGGAGGAGGAGGGCGCTTCGTTACACTGAATTTGTTCTGAGAGAGAGAGAGAGAGAGAGAGAAGAGAGAGAGAGGCAATATTTGACCATACTGTTGGAACACCAAGCAAAACTAAGATGAAGCAGATAAGATAAAGATCTTAAAAAAATAACTGCAGTGTGTGACAATGGAGAACATATGAGTACAGAAACAGATGGAAATGTGTTTTGAGTGCTGCGATGGCCAAGATTCTGAGAGAGAATAAGAGATATGTTTTGAGCATGGGAGTTCATTCTTGGCTTTGGCAATGGTGTGTATGACAAAATAATGTCAGCTCAAAAATGTCCACTTACAGTATTAGCATTTTCTAAGCATCCAATTGTAGAATAATGAATGTTTTTATTGTCTTTCTATATTTCTTATGATTGTACTTTCTGTATTGTTATGTTTTTGTCTTTGTAATCTGACTTGATGTCATTGTAAATGAGTGTTGACCTTTAGTGATCTCTCGAGGATAAATAATGGTTGAATAAATGAATGAATCAGGACCAAAGCTAGTAAGTGGACCTTTTGAGTTAAGCTCATAACACACTGTCAAAAACTTCTTCTTTTTCTTCTGGTAATACCTTTTTTTGTTTCTTTGTTTTCTTGTTCTTCTTCGCTGATTTCGGCAACTCTGAAACAGAACATTAGAAAATAAATATGCGTCTAGAACTTTCTCGGCAAGACAAAAATGCATCATCAGCATACGGGATGATAAATGGCACTGAATTGATTGTGATAGTTCACTTATAAAATAGGACAATGAGGAGGGATTCTTTGACATCATCCTAGCCTACCAGTCCCAGAGTGCAAAAAGGGCACAGCAGCCAATCTCACAAAGACACTTGTTACGGGATTGACTGCTTATCAATACATTTGTGGTGGAGGTTAGCCACAGTGTACATTGCCACAGTTTAGTTATTCTAGTCCGCTCACTTGATATCTTTGCATTTTGTGGTCAATTATTTACCATTGGACAAAGTTGTTGTTTGATACCAGTAGTCTTGGTCATTTGGTATTTGTGTCTTGTCAGTATCGCCAGTATAGTTTAATGAACATGACATAAATTATAAAAATTAGAGACATTTTAACAATACCATTCAATCTGGACTATGACTGTGAGTTTAAACTTGCAAACTTACCTACAATAACAACAGGAGGTGGGCCTATCTCAAGGCTTGCCGACAGAGTGTGATATTCCACGACCCTATTGGTGGAGAGTCTGTCGTCGGGGAGCATGTGGGCAGAGGCAAGGAAGTAGTCTGTCGCAGATAGGACAAAGCAGCCCAGCAGCAGGAAGGCATTCATCTTTCTCTGGAACATAAGTAACAACAATGGATACTTAGAAATAATGTTGTTTTGGTAAATAAGAAGCTTGATTTTCCCAGCAGGAATTCAAAAACATAAACTTAAAGTATATTAACTTTTTTTAAATCAGCGAGTGAGTTCCAATCATCATTTTAGGCTACTTTTACATTGTTACGTTTTGGTTTTACACATATATATATATATATATATATATATATATATATATATATATATATATATATATATATATATATATATATGGAATGAAAGTCTAAATATATTGAATGAAAGTCTGAATATATTGAATGAATCTGAATATTTGGAATGAAAGTTTGAATATATGGAATGGAAGTCTGAAAATATTGAATAAAAAGTCTGAATATATGGAATGAAAGTCTGAATATATTGAATGAAAGTCTGAAAATATGGAATAAAAAGTCTGAATATATTGAATGAAATTCTGAATATATGGAATGAAAGTCTGAATATATGGAATAAAAAGTCTGAATATATAGAATAAAAATCTGAATATATGGAATGAATGTCTGAATATATGGAATCGAAGTCTGAAAATATGGAATGAAACTCTGAATATATTGAATGAAAGTCTGAATTTAAATACAAGTTTGAATATATGGAATGAAACTTATTAAATGAAATCTGACGTCATCAAGGTTCTGGCGCTATCCTGTGTTTTCGATGAGATTAATCTGTACGGATGTTGCTGCAACAAGCATGACACTATGAGCGAGTCAGCACAAAATCTAGTATCAGTAATTTTAAGTAATGAGCTGTTGGTCAGTTGGTCGGGTTCTTGGTCCGGACTGAAATATCTATTGAATATTTTTAGCTTCCTCATTTTGTCTTGGTAGAAAATATTGTTTGTCTGTATCATTATGTCACACCTATTTTAAGCTGTTTCATGTTATTAGTTTAGGGTAAGGTCTAACCATTAACATTACATCAACCATTTGTTTGCTTAGAATTTTGTTAGCAGTTTAACAGCTGACTTCTTCTGTATTTAGTTGTTCCAATGTGTGTTGCCATCCGCAAAATCCACTTGATAAATACAAGCTGTTGTTTTTTAACAAACATTCAAACAATAACCAGTCCCTGCTGCTTTTTTTGCAAATCACACAATGCTTTTAAATTAGAACGTATTCCTTTTCCGTGGCATTCGCAGTCTGATGACGTAGCTGTTACTGTCTGTCTGTGCACAGTACATTGTCCTGAAAAATGATGAACTAGACAAACATTCACTTTTTATATTTCAATGCAATATAAAGATGCGATCTGCAACACAAACATAATTTTTGAGTGGGGATTTGGACATGTTGCTGGTTAAAAGCCACAAACATCTGAGTTACCTTATCGGCTGCTAAAAATGTCATTCCTTATTCACTGCTAAAATCTGTGAAATGCAAACTACAATTCTCACAATGCTGTTGTCCTGTGGTTAGCTTCATTTGACATGTTATTACTAATAATTATTATTATTATAAACCAGTTATTCCTTTAATGCCAAATCAGACAGAAATGTTTCGAGTTCTGCATAAAGCAACTCTGCTGCCTTTCTCACACTGATCAAATGCTAATTATTAGTAATAACATGTCAAATGAAGCTAACCACAGGGCAACAGCATTGTGAGAATTGTAGTTTGAACTGCTGACTGTTGGAACACACCATAGTCTTTCCAGTATCTTAGTTTTGTATTTTTCTCCCAGTTAAGTTGTAGGGATGCTTAGATTTTTTTTTTTCTGATCAATCTCTAGGACAGCTGATTTGACTCGCTAGTCCTCATTGATAATATAGTGCCATATGTCGCACAGCGGTCCGCTGTGAGCAACGTCCAGCAGAGAGCCAGGAACTTAGCATAAATAAGATCTTAAGGCGCTTTCACACCTGCCTCGTATAGTTTGGTTGAATCGCACTAGAGTTCATTTGCCCCTTGGTGTGGTTCGTTTTGGCAGGTGAGAATGGAGCATCGGACCAAATAAGCGTACCGAGACCTCCTTGATGAGGTGTTCTCGGTACCCTTTCAATCCAACTCTGGAGCGGGTCGTGTGTGGTGAAAATGTGATCCGATCTCGAACCACACCAACTGTATATACTCCGCAGGTCTGAACTAATGTCTCCTGTAGTCAGGTGTGTTCAGCAGTCTGAGCTGATGTCTCCTGTAGTCAGGTGTCTCCTGTAGTCTGAGCTAGTGTCTCCTGTAGTCAGGTGTGTTCAGCAGTCTGAGCTAGTGTCTCCTGTAGTCAGGTGTGTTCAGCAGTCTGAGCTAGTGTCTCCTGTAGTCAGGTGTGTTCAGCAGTCTGAGCTAGTGTCTCCTGTAGTCAGGTGTGTTCAGCAGTCTGAGCTGGTGTCTCCTGTAGTCAAGTGTGTTCAGCAGTCTGAGCTGATGTCTCCTGTAGTCAGGTGTGTTCAGCAGTCTGAGCTAGTGTCTCCTGTAGTCAGGTGTGTTCAGCAGTCTGAGCTGGTGTCTCCTGTAGTCAGGTGTGTTCAGCAGTCTGAGCTGGTGTCTCCTGTAGTCAGGTGTGTTCAGCAGGGTTAGGGTTAGGGTTACGTGTGAAACCAAACCAAACTGAGGGGAAATCACAACAAGTTTCCAAACTCCCCAACTGATTGGGACCAAATCAATCAAACTATAGGTGTGAAAACGCCCTAAAACTACTTTGTTAATGGTATGGAGAGAATGTCCTCACAGCCGGGTGTTGTATTTCATTTAGCTTGGTTTCTTGCCCTCTAGACAAAATAAAATAAACACCTCTTGTAAAGGGATTTAAACCTTGAAGGTGTTGCAATCAGTCCATTGTTAGACGTGAGACAGGGTTTCTCATTCAGTGGAAGTAGTATCGGTTTATTTTATTAGTAGCTCTTCATTCAAAAATAAGAGTTGTTGGAATTCACCATTTTGCCATATACTTTCAAATTTCACTTATAATGTGCGTTTTGCAGGCTATTGTAAAAAATTATTGCTCCATTGTCACGTAACCTCTGTGTTTGGTCTTTTAAACACCACACTACAGTGAACTTGTTTTATTTATAGTAACATAATATTATTTATACAGTATATCTTGTAGACAGGGTGGGATTCGTGAAAAAAGCGGGGGGGGGGGATGTTTTGAGCATGCACAACAAAACAAAACCTGCAAGAATTAAATCCTCCTTTCAATAAATATATAGTGCCACTCGGCCAGCCATGCCAATATCCAGTTCAAAATAATGTCAAAATGAAAAACAGCATAAAACAGCGCTTTCAGGCCGGGGAGCGGAGTTCACGTCGCTGTGAAAACAAAATACCTTCACCAAGGAAACGCTCCTTCGTTCCTCGGGAGTGTTTTAACCATAATCTTTTTCCTAAACTTAATGAGTAATTTTGGTGTCAAAACATAACTGTCATTGCTGCATGAAGCTCACTTTTTCTGGCTAAACTCCACCACCAGGGCCCCTGAAAGGACCGTCATCTGGCGGTGTTTGTACCCGGCTCACAGTCACCTGTTGGCGGCTAAACAACTGCCGCTGGTAGCCGGCGTCCTGGAGCTCTGTAGCGGCTAAATACAGCCAGCAGCTGCTGCTCAGATGTTATCGTTCTATGGCTCTATAGACTGATAAACATGACAGTGCTTTACTGAGTTTTAAATACTTCTATATTAGGTATATAATATATGGTCTATTGGTGAAGTGGCATTGATTACTTTGAGGGGGGGGATACATTTTATCCCCACCGCGGATAAAATTAGAAACATCGATTTTACTGCCGCACAGTGGTAGTTTAACCATGTGACGTCATCATGTTCTATTTAACATAACATGCGCAGATTTGAACCCGTAGTAAACGTTGTGAAACAGAACTTGAGTTTAACAAAAATACTTAGGGTTAGTAACAGATCAGGTATTGGTTTAAAGTGATACATAAAACTACTACAATAAGGACGTAGTCTGAGGTGATCTTTTTACAGTGGTTAAATTGGCTTTTGTAGGAAGGGGGAGCCCTTATTCACGGTGAATGGTCGTCATTCAAAATTGCGCTGTAAAATGACTTAATGTGTTTTTACACCAAAGGGGCTCTTTTTCTAGTATTAATGTGTAAGGTAGGGTTGATTGGTTATTCAAACAAAGAAAAATACTTTACAATTCACTTACTTTATTATTATTTTTTACCTTTAGGCTAATGTTAACAGGCAAGCAATGGATTTCACCCTCGGAAAATTTATGAAATTTATGAAATTGAACAAAATATTGGTTGGGAAATATGTAAACATCTTCATAAACAAAAACATTATGTTGATTTAAGAGAATCAGGGCCAATTTCTATTTCACCATTTTTTAAAGGCTCTAAAGTGTTTTCCCGCATTCAATATCTCCGTTGACATTTCATTAAACTGCTGATATAAAGAGTTTTAAGTCTGGAACCGAGGCAGCCAGCTACGAGATGAATTGTGACAATAAAACATTTGATTCGGCCCAAAAAAACAACAAAAAGTCAAAGGTTCAAGACTGTGAACAGAAGATTTCAGTGGTAGCTGCTCGATCGCTCTAGCCGTTATTCAGTCTCATATGCTATGTATTTGCCAAGAGATGAAAAATAATTCAAGTGGAATAACAATATTTGGTGCCAGGGGCGTTTCTAGAACTTGAGGAGGTTTGGAGCTTAGCCCGGACCCATTTAAATAAACTGAATGCAGTGCAAAACAGCGATTGGGTTTCCCAGCTTGTGAATAGCCAATGTATGTTCATTTATTTTAGCTGGCCAGTTTGTAGGTGTAATTTAGATGGTACCAACATTTGGCCTAATCATAACTGGCCTAGCAACCCAAAGGCCAAGGTCTTGTTTCAAGATTTGTTTGGTGAATTTTTTAGCATTAAACACTTAATTTCCTGCATTTAAACAGTATACATTATTATTTAATATTATTATTATTTTGGTGAATTTTTATGCACCTATTTCTACCTGAATCAATATGGCTGAAATATCTTTATGTAAAGGGAAACATTACAATCCAAATATAAAAACATAATGGAGTATATTGCACTAAGGCTCTCAGGCATTCTGTATTGCTTTCATCTATTTATTCTCCTTTAGATCAACTTTTCTAATTATATCTGAGTCAGCACACATGTAGCTTAGGCATCATTTATTCTTCCCTCCTCTTTTGAATCTTTTGTTGGGGATGTAACCTCCTTAAATGTGCATATGACAATTATTCACCTCAATGACATCATTAATTTTAATGAATTAATAAACCCCTGGACTGTAATATTTCAGATGTCTGAGCAAGATGTCTGCCCATGTTCAAAACTTTGTGCACATTAAAAATATAACTCATACCATCTGTGTTCTCTGAGGTTTGGAGGAGTCGTGATATTTTGTGAAAAATAAAGTCACTATATTTCAGAAAATAATCTACCTGCACCGTAGTCTGCTGTGCATTACATGAATGCTCTGCTGATACGGTAGATCTCAGACCTGACTGACACAGAGCCCCGTTTGAGACTCTGGTCTGGATGAGTAGTTAGTAGAACTGCTTAGAAGTGGACTTTTCCTATAACTAAATTCCTGTAACTACTTGATCGGAAAGCGGCTAACGTTAGGGAAGTGGCTGTACGCTGCTCTACATCGGAGGTGGAAACCCGAAACTACGGCTGAAATACACGGAGCTCACGCGACACATCTGCCGCAGAATGTCGACAGCAGAGCGCGTCCATAAACCTGAAGCTGCCCAGCTTTTTACAGCGAGAGTGGACACTAAGCGATTTGTCAGTCAACTTTTCAAAATACATTCGGGGCTACACTCAAATCATTCGGGGCTGAAACCCCCCCCCCCCCCCAAAGTGTTATGAACCTGAGGAGCTTTATCTAAATGCGCTTGGTCGGGACTATTGGCGTCACTTTTGACGCAGTTATGTTAAGGAGAAGGTCGTGGGTGGGCTTATGTTTCCGTGACACGTGGGAAGAACGGGATGGTTGGGTTTAGTAAAAGAAAGTGACGGTTGGGTTTAGGAAACGTGACACGCGGGACACGATCCCCGGTCTCCTGGGTGAAAGTCCTGTGTTTGACCCATCCACCCATCCAGGGAGGTTGGTTGGGGGGGGGGCCCCAACCAACCTCCCTACGTGGAGTTTCCCCCTTACATACTCCTCTCTACCGTAGTATCTCTTAGTGTTACGTCATCTTCAAACCTCATGGAGCTGCTGCTCTCCCCGGTACGTTCTACAAACACGCCGAAGGGCGCTTTTGTCATCGCTTCAGAAGCTGACAGCCACTGTCCAAATGTCCGTATTTTACGAGTTCGGAGTGAGAACAGGTTGAAGATTCAGCCCCCTCCCCACCCAACAACAAAGCAAAGCTCAAACTGCAGTTGCTAAATTATGCGATTTCTCAAAAGAGACAATGATGAAAACCAGACAAACAAAACCTCCACAGTCCACAATTTGCAACTAACCAATCAGAGATATTTAATGAGAGACAGTTTACGGGGTGATATATAATAACCAATTTTACTTTAAAAAAGTAATTAGTTACAGTTACAAATTACTTCTACCAAAAAGTCATTCAGTTAGTAACTCAGTTACCACATTGTAAAAGTAATTTGTTACTCAGCAAAGTAACTGTGACGTTATTTTTTATGTTCTATAACGCTATTACGTTCAATAACATCTGAACATGAATTTTAAAACTCTGCACCAAATGATTTATTTTTATTGGCTGCCTGCACGTGTACTTTCCCTGGCCTCAAGGCTGCAACTTGCGCTCTCTTCATCTACTCTATAACATCAAAAGGGGACACAAAGGTTGTATTTTTTGTAATTATATTATTTTATACTATTATAGTATTTCACCCCAGACTGTTGCGTCCCTCAGCTGTGATGCCACCCCGTTGTCTCCCGACGGGGATGGGGGCTTTTATTTTGGAGACGAGGAGGACTTTCGGAACGTATTGGAAGTGGGTCGCAGGCAGAGTGCCCTGGACCATCTGCCAGACCGGGAGCTGGCCGCAGGACGACTCAACCACCATGAACAGTTTTTAATGTTCTATCAGACTAGAACTACTCGAGAGTCTGCTCTTGAGACTTTGCTCTAATTTTCGGGACAATTAGGGCAGGATTCGGGATTCGGGACAACTGCTTGGATTTCGGGACTGGATAAAGTTGTTTTTCCTGGGCATAGCGTGCATGTTACATTAACATTCTTGCCTGTAATTTCAATGAGGGAGAAGTAGTGCCGGTACTTCCAGTTCGAGAACGCTACCTTTGAATTTCCCTGGCTCGTCGCCATTGTCGCTGTCTTGTGTTTAGCGGTAGTCAGAGCGTGCAGTGAGACAGCGTGAGCAGGGCATCTGCCCAGCCAGCCAATCATCATCACATTAGCAACGGTGTCATCATAACGCCGTTATACTTAAACGCCGTTACTCCCAACACTGATAATAACCTGTTTTAAATGTTTGCCGTTTGACAGTGATGGTTAATAATAGGAATGCGCTTTTTTAAATTTTTTTAAACCTGGCACTGAAACAAGTACACAAATTGCATCTCGTGATAAAACAAGAGTCAGAAAATAGCATTAGAAATATTTGGAAAATGTTGCAGCGGTGCAGGGTTCAAAGGTGTCATACATCATTACAAATCTGGCAAAAAACTAAATAAATGGCAAAAACTGAGACATATTGTGAACCATGTGTTTATACAATTAAGGGATACAACATGTTGATCCATTTTTCATCCATGACAGCTTTTGGAAATGTTAACATGCATGAATCTAGGCTGATTACAGACACTGTTCTTTGTGAAACAGAAAAGAAAGTATTTGATACTCCAAAAAAAAAGATTTTTGGTGGAATATCATTAAGCAGTCCCTTTGAAAGCAGTGGAAGCATCGTGCAAGGATGTCAAACGCATTGTATATGTTAAATAGCACTTTAAACCACCTAGATACATCTCCCACCCAGCGTCTGTTTCAACTTTAAAGTGTCAACAATGGATCAGAGTGGCGGTTTTGGAAACCACACTGTAATGCACTGATCCATTTCAAAGCGGGATCATTTAAAGAGGTGAAACAATGATAGAAAACTCAGTGGGAAAGTTGACAAGCAACAAAAACATGTGCAGATGTGGAGGCAAAATATGAAATGTACAGTCTAGTTCAGTGGTTCGCAACCTCTTTGGGACCAGCGCCCCCCTATGAAATAAGATGTAGGCTAATTGCCCTGAATATTAATGACTAGATCCTATTATTGTTATGATAATTATTATTGTTGTCCCCTAATACTGTATCTGAAGTCTCTTTTATATAGACCTTAGTGGTCCCCTAATACTGTATCTGAAGTCTCTTTTATATAGGCCTTAGTGGTCCCCTAATACTGTATCTGAAGTCTCTTTTATATAGACCTTAGTGGTCCCCTAATACTGTATCTGAAGTCTCTTTTATATAGACCTTAGTGGTCCCCTAATACTGTATCTGAAGTCTCTTTTATATAGACCTTAGTGGTCCCCTAATACTGTATCTGAAGTCTCTCTTATATAGACCTTAGTGGTCCCCTAATACTGTATCTGAAGTCTCTCTTATATAGACCTT
>NC_053115.1:1909231-2036731 GCF_010015445.1 Perca fluviatilis | reverse complement strand
GGTACACCCCCCCCTACACATAACTATTACATATGACTACACATGGTACACCCCCCTACACATAACTATTACATATGACTACACATGGTACACCCCTACACATAACTATTACATATGATACACATGGTACTCCCCCTACTCATAACTATTACATATGATACACATGGTACTCCCCCCTACTCATAACTATTACATATGACTACACATGGTACACCCTTACACATAACTATTACATATGACTACACATGGTACACCCCCCTACACATAACTATTACATATGACACACATGGTACTCCCAACATAATATTACATATACTACACATGGTACACCCCTACTAATATTAATGACTACACATGGTCACCCCCACACATACTATTATATGTAACATGTAACCCCCTACCTAAATCATTACACAACTAGTACATTGACACACATGGTAACCCCTACTCATAACTATTACATATGACTACACACAGTACACCCCCCTACACATAACTATTACATATGACTACACACAGTACACCCCCCTACACATAACTAGTACATATGACTACACACAGTACACCCCCCTACACATAACTATTACATATGACTACACATGGTACTCCCCCTACTCATAACTATTACATAAGACTACACATGGTACACCCCCCTACACATAACTATTACATATGATACACATGGTACACCCCCTACACATAACTATTACATATGATACACATGGTACACCCCCTACACATAACTATTACATATGATACACATGGTACTCCCCCTACACATAACTATTACATATGATACACATGGTACACCCCCCCTACACATAACTATTACATATGATACACATGGTACACCCCCCTACACATAACTATTACATATGATACACATGGTACACCCCCCTACACATAACTATTACATATGACTACACATGGTACACCCCCCTACACATAACTATTACATATGATACACATGGTACACCCCCCTACACATAACTATTACATATGA
The DNA here is from genome assembly GCF_010015445.1 of Perca fluviatilis. Lineage (NCBI taxonomy): Eukaryota > Metazoa > Chordata > Actinopteri > Perciformes > Percidae > Perca > Perca fluviatilis. Next base: position 2,035,728 of record NC_053115.1, on the reverse strand, counting down.
TACACATGGTACTCCCCCCTACACATAACTATTACATAAGACTACACATGGTACACCCCCCTACACATAACTAGTACATATGACTACACATGGTACTCCCCCTACACATAACTATTACATAAGACTACACATGGTACTCCCCCCTACACATAACTAGTACATATGACTACACATGGTACTCCCCACACATAACTATTACATAAGATACACATGGTAACCCCCCCTACACATAACTATTACATATGATACACATGGTACACCCCCCCTACACATAACTATTACATATGATACACATGGTACACCCCCCCTACACATAACTATTACATATGATAACATGGTACTCCCCTACACATAACTATTACATATGACTACACATGGTACACCCACTCACAATATTACATATAACACATGGTAATCCTACACATAACTATTACATATGATACACATAGTACACCCCCTACACATAACTATTACATATGATACACATGGTACACCCCCTACACATAACTATTACATATGACTACACATGGTACACCCCCCTACACATAACTATTACATATGATACACATGGTACACCCCTACACATAACTATTACATAAGACTAACATGGTACACCCCCTACACATAACTAGTACATATGATACACAGGTACACCCCCCACACAAACTATTACATATGACTACACATGGTACCCCTACACATAACTATTAATATGACTACACATGGTACACCCCTACACATAACAGTACATATGACACATGGTACTCTACACATAACTATACATATGACTACACAGGTACCCTACACTAACTATTACATATACTACACAGGTACACCCCACTAAACTATTAATAAAAACACTACACTATAACTAACTATAACATGGTACCCCTAAAATCTAACTACACAAGTACACCACATAACTATCAAATAACCTAACAAAAACCCACACAACTAACAATAACATGTACTCTACACATAACATAAAACATGGTACTCTACACTACAAACAGGTACCACAAAACTACACACAACCCCACAACAACAAAAAACTACACAGAACACACAAACTATCATTAACATGACCCACCAAAATATAAACTACACAGTCACCCCCACACAATATACATACACAGTACTACTACACATAACTACAATGATACACATGGTACCCCTACACATAACTATACATATTACACATGGTACTCTACACTAATATAATTACACAGTACCCCTACCATAAATATTAACATAAACTACACATGGTACCCCACACAACTATAATATGACTACACATGGTACCTAAAAACATTACCCACACAAACTATTATATTAACATGGTACTCTACAAAACTATTACATAAACAACAGGTACCCCTACAATAACTAACAATACAGGTAATCCACACAACTATACATACACATGGTACCTACTCATAACTAAATATATACACAGGTAACCCCTACACAAACTATTAATAAGATACACAGGTACCCCTACACAAACTATTATTACACATGGTACAACCCAACATAACAAACAACATGGTAACTAACAATAACTAACAACCAGGATAAAAAAATACACAGAACCCCCTACATAAATACATAAGACTACACATGGTACCCCCTACACATAACTATTACATATGACTACACATGGTACCCTACTCATAACTATTACATAAGACTACACATGGTACTCCCCCTACACATAACTATTACATAAGACTACACATGGTACTCCCCCCTACACATAACTAGTACATATGACTACACATGGTACTCCCCCCTACACATAACTAGTACATATGACTACACATGGTACTCCCCCCTACACATAACTATTACATATGACTACACATGGTACTCCCCTACACATAACTATTACATATAAGACTACACAGGTACACCCCTACACATAACTATTACATATGACTACACATGGTACTCCCCCCTACACATAACTATTACATAAGACTACACATGGTACTCCCCCTACACATAACTATTACATAAGACTACACATGGTACTCCCCCTACTCATAACTATTACATAAGACTACACATGGTACACCCCCTACACATAACTAGTACATATGACTACACATGGTACACCCCCCTACACATAACTATTACATAAGACTACACATGGTACTCCCCCTACACATAACTATTACATAAGACTACACATGGTACACCCCCCTACACATAACTATTACATATGACTACACATGGTACACCCCCTACACATAACTATTACATATGACTACACATGGTACACCCCCTACACATAACTATTACATATGACTACACATGGTACACCCCTACACATAACTATTACATATGACTACACATGGTACTCCCCCTACTCATAACTATTACATAAGACTACACATGGTACACCCCCCTACACATAACTATTACATATGACTACCCAACAAACCTCTCGGTACATGTGCGCCTGCTCTACCCACCGATCCAACCCGGCCACGCACAAATAACATGTATTTCTGACATGAAATGAAAAACCTTTTTAACAGTGTAATCAAAAGAAAGTGGGGCTGTTTGACTCTTTAAGGTGCATTTAGTTTGTAGCTTATTGTTTTCTTTGTAATCATTGGCGGTCGCGTAATTACATCACTTCATAACGTTCCCATGACAACAGGGGCAAATGGCTGCTCTTGTGTGAAGTAAACTCAACATTTTTCAACTTTCTGCTAAGATATATTACGGGACTTTTTTGCAACGAAAATTCGGGGATTATGAAATCATGCAAGCTCCACATATTTTGCGTGGAAATCGGCAATTTATGCGGCGAAAGTGCGGCTTATTTGAAAAAATTTGCCCCCCCCCTGCATAAATATGCGGACTTTGGCTGATTATGCGTTGAATTATGCGATCGCATAATCGCGTTTTTCTGGAGGGACTGTATATAGTTTTTTGCGTCTTTTAATAGTTTTTATTTGTACGCATGCTGTGTTGTTAAATGTCCGAAAATCATAATCAGTTTAAAGGGTGTATGAAAACAATTAGTTGTGTTTTTTGCATTTTCTGTCCCTGTATTATGTATTTTCATGAGTATTTTATTATATTATTATTTTGTAATGCAGTATATATTTGTGTTTTATAAAAAGCCAGTTATGTAAAGCTATACATTCTACAATATGTGTTTTTAACAAATATTATAGGGCTATGCATCACTTAAACTCAATAAAAACTAAATAATCTCCCATACACACCACAGAACAATGCTCCAGATTAAGGTATGGATACCCGACCCGAGGCCGACGGTACACGACGGGCCGGGCCGGGTTCGGACAGATATTTAGAAATTATGGTCTTTTAAGAGAGCTCAGTGTGTGTGTGTGTGTGTGTGTGTGTGTGTGTGTGTGTGTGTGTGTGTGTGTGTGTGTGTGTGTGTGTGTGTGTGTGTGTGTGTGTGTGTGTGTGAGTGTGTGAGGTAAGTGGGCAGAAGAGAGATAGCCTAGAGAAAGAGGAAGCATGCGTGTTGTAGATCATGCAACCGTAGCAGAGTTAGTGGTTATTCCTGTTCTAACGAGGGTCCTGGAGGTAACCAGTCTCTCCTGGTGTTCTGATCACGGTCGGAAACGAAGCGATCAGGAAAGGTTAACCCATTGAACATGTTAACAGCTGATTAACGTGCGCTTGTTGCCCCGTGTGCGCTGATGCGCTCATCTGTTGACATTTCTGAATGCCTTCCTACAGTTGCTTAATAAAAGCTTTCCACAAACGTAGCCTACATGTGTCATTAGTGTGAGGGAAAAAAATTAGATTTTAACTGTGTCGGGCTCGGACACAAATTTCTTAATGCATGTTGAGCTCGGGCCGGGTTCGGTCAGAAAAATTCAGCCTGATCCGGACTCTACTCCAGATCTTTATGTGGATAATACTCATGCGTGGCAAAACCTTCCTTTTTTCTTTAGACAGACCAGAAAAGATCAGACTCAGGAATCTGAGAAGTTTTCTCCGTCAGTTATCTGGTCAGCAAGGCAACTTTAAAGTAAAGATCGTAAACCTCTGGCAGGTTTGCAGCGAGACTTCAGCCCGACAGTAGTTTTTACATCTGTCATCTTACATCTGGGGCTGCTCCACACTAGAGCTTAGATCAGGCCCAAAAAATCAAGCCCGATCCTACCCGAGTCTCTGCACATTGTGTCTGAGCCCGGCCCGGCCCGACATATTAAGCCCGAGCCCGATTTAAACAAATTTTTTAATATGTGGGCCGTTATAACTGACGTTCTCAACTACTATTCAGAGTTGTTTGAACTGCAGAAATCTGTGTTAAGGGGTATGCTTGGAGAAGTAACAAAAGAGGACGTTGAAGGCTGACTATCATCTTTTCTGCCACAGCGAGCCTGCTTCATGTGTCTGTTCATCGTCCCCGTGTTTTTTGCCGTCATAGGCAAGCAGCGTGCCGCACTTAAAGGGGTGATAGAATGCAAAACTGATTTTACCTTGTCCTAGTGTAATAATGACAGTTTAGTGGGTAACTAGGACATACATAGAACCTCTAAATCCCATCGACACCTCTTTTCTCTGCAAATCTCACTATTTGAAACTGCCTCTGAAAACGGGCAAATCTCAACGAGCCCCATAGTTGACGTCAACTATGCGGCTCCTCCTCATTTGGCTCTAGTCTGTGTTTGTCACACCCCAACATTTGCATAGGCTACACAACTGAACTGAGATCAGTTAGTCTTCTGACTCTAGGTCGTGCAGATCTCAGAAATTGTATACATTGTTCATATGCTATTTTACCATTCAATTCACTTCTGAGACTTTTTTATGCGAGAAATCAACTACGTAGAGGTCAAATATGGGCCGTTTTACGAAAATTGATGTCTAATTGCAAATTTTGTCCGACTGTGTGTCGGAGTTCAGCAGCCTGTGCTGCCTGTGTAGCTGCCTCGCCGCCTGGCCTGCCTTCCTCCACAGACCCCGGCCTGCTGTGAGGTAGATGGAGCTCAGTCACGTCTGGCAGCCCACAGCACTCCATACCCGCGCAAAGTCACCGTTTTGGGCTAATGGACTACAAAACGCCGCTGATCTGACAGAGCTCCAGGGCCTGCAGCTATCCTCTTCCTGATAGCTAAATGCCCGGTGTATGTGAGTGAAAGCGCGGTCAGCAAGCTTGTTACGCCAGCAATCTCTTACCACAGGTTCCAGTTAATCTTTTAATGTGTGTAATTATAATGTGTTGAGTTATTTAAACAAACGATTGGGGAAATAAACGCTGCTTATCCGTGAGTCTCATTGATAGAGCCTGCGGCTGGATGGAGCTCTATCAATGAGAGCTAGCTAGCCTCCTGTTAGAATTCCTCTGAAATTCACAAATATTAATTAACTTGAAATCGGAACACCGTTGTTAGCTTTATAAGACCCTTAGGTAGATGTTGTATACGTGGCGTGACGAAATTCAAACTGTAAATATACTCGAATTACGACCAAAAATGAAGCTAACTAGCCGCAATCTGTACACATAGGATTGCAGGGACAGTCGCAGCTAACGAAACCCTTACAGTTCACAAATATTCATTGACTTGAAATCGGACACCGTTGTTAGCTTTATAAGACATTTAGGTAGATGTTGTATAGCTAAGTGGCGTGACATGTGTGTAACATTTGGTAAGAGATTGCTGGTGTAACAAGCTCGCTGACCGCGCTCTCACACACGGGCCATTTAGCTAGCAGGAAGAGGGGAGATGCAGGCCCTGGAGCTCTGTCAGGGCAGCGGCGTTTGGTAGCTAGTCCATTAGCCCAAACGGTGACTTTATGCGGGTATGAGGTGCTGTGGGCTGCAGGCCGGGGTCTGTGGAGGAAGGCAGGCCGGGCGGCGAGCTAGCAACACAGGCAGCTGAACTCCGACACAAAGTTTTACCAAATTTGCAATTAGCCATCCATTTTCGTGAAACGGCCCATATTTGAGCTTTATATAGTTGATTTATCGCATAAAAAAGACTCAGAAGTGAATTTGGTAAGGAAACATTGCAGTGTCTACAATATGAGATTCTGTCGCGTGCATTGGGGATTCGCTCAACCAATCAGCACGCGACCTCTAATGCGTGTGTATGGTGATTCGCTCAACCAAGCAGCGCGCAGCTCATCTAAATATTCATGACCATACCATATTTGGAAGAAAAGCTCTTGTTACAAATAGGGCCAAAACACAGGGATGCATAAGGGCCAATAAAATATCAATCAGGCCATTTTCAGCCCAACCAATGTTACATACCCCATTAGGAGACCATAAGGAACAGTGTGAAATACCCTATAGAATCATTCTATCACCCCTTTAATGCACTCGACAACGCCAACACATGTTGTCACTGCCCACGACTTGTTCCATACCTCCAACTTTTTGTAGCTGCTGCTACAGCCCAGCAGGCCCGGTGTGGTGCTCCACCATACAGCCCAGCAGGCCCGGTGTGGTGCTCCACCATACAGCCCAGCAGGCCCGGTGTGATGCTCCACCATACAGCCCAGCAGGCCCGGTGTGATGCGGGCGAGTGGAGGAGACGCTGAGCCTGACTATGGCATAGCTTTCTTCCCACCCAATTAGGCTAATAAAGTAATGATTAAAAAATCACAGATGCTTGATCAAGGGCCCGGTCCGGCCCGAGGATAGTGGAGGAAAATAGTTTTGGCTCGGGCAGAGAATCTAAACTCTTCTCGGACACTGCTCGCCTTTCATCTGTTAGTGCTTACACAGGAAGACATAAATGATCCTAAACCGCAAAGTATTTGGGAAAAGGCCGTTTCCTTCTATAATCCCTTCAGCTTTCCATGTTGAAAAATAAGTATATTAAACATTTCCTGATACTGCCTTGTAATTTAAACACTTTTTTTAGGCCAAGGACCCCTTAGCTCAGTTGTGGGGACCTATGTGTCAAAGATAGGTCCCGTGGGCCAGAACTGGCCCGCCAAAGGGTCCAATCAGGCCTACTGAATGACTTTGCAAAGTGTGAAAATTGCAGAGAAGTCATTAATTTCTATTACAAATTTACCACTTTAGTCTCAGAGAATATCCAAGTTCTTTTAAGTAAATTTACAATTTTAATCTTAGAAATTCTGAGTTCTTTCTCTGAATATTACCCCTCTCTCCCGGGTCTGTATCATTATTATTTTTCCTACAATGGCCTGAGAACAGTAACAGAAGCAACTTGCGTTTGCCAACATCCAGCTGACAAGAAACTCTGTGGCAGATCAAGTTTCTGATCTTTCTGGAGTGGTTTACTGGTCTGGCCCACTTGAGATCAAATAAGGGGGATGTGGCCCATGAACTGAAATGAGTTTGACAACCCTGCCTTAGCTGAAATAGTATGTATGTTCCCTGTGTACAGCAGTAGTAGTAGTAGTGTAGTAGTGTGTGTGTGTGTGTGTGTGTGTGTGTGTGTGTGTGTGTGTGTGTGTGTGTGTGTGTGTGTGTGTGTGTGTGTGTGTGTGCATGTGCACGTACTATATGCCACCACTGCCTAAGTATGTCCCACATGGGCATACCCCAGTCAAAACAAAAGGCCACCACTGACACACACAGACAGACACACACAGACAAACAGACAGACACACATACACACACACACACACACACACACAGACAAAGTCAGGGATCAGGGTCTTGTATCACTAACACAAATAAAATAAAGCCCAAATTATTACAAAAGCTGCTGCATGAAAACACACACTAAGCAGGATACTACAGTGCATGAAAATGCATCCAATTTTCTGCAATCTGATTATTTAGATTAATTTGGCTTCTACAGTGCATGTCAACGGACTGATACACTCAGAGTGCTGTTCAAAAGATCATGCTTCACCGTATGCTTGGAGCAGTACAAAACTACTAGAGCAACGGGGGCTCAACACCAGAGACAGAATGAAAAACACAGAAAATCTCAAGCATTACGGCTCATGATCACAGCAAAGGATGCCACTAAGGACACTCCTTAGTGTACTGTCCTTTATGTACTTTCTACAGCAGAAAGAGTGAGCAGCAGTACGTGTTTCCCATCTGGACATAGTTGAAAGTTCAGAGGAAGATCACATATATCTCTGATGCTCCGAATCATGTTAGCTTGATGCCGAATTTGAAATCAAGGCTTAAGTTGCCTTTTTTGTTGGAATCAGAATCAACTAACAACGGAAACTTTGAACAGATTTTGTTTGGTCATCCGAGTGTGTTAATCCTTGTGTTGTCTTCCCGTCGACAACTTTTTGTTTTTCTGGCTCCAAATTTTAAATTAAAACTTTTGGGTCATCTTTTTTGACACTTTTGTCACTTTTTTCCAAGTTTTTTCTGCACTTTTTTGACATTTTTGTCACTTATTTAATGTTCTTTTATCTTTATTTTTTTTTTTAAATGCTATAAAATGAAATAAAATACCCAAATTCAATAAAAGTAGTGAACTTATTATTTACTTGACTTGTGAAGAGCGTTGTATGGAACCATATTTAGACAATTTGGTTAAAAGAAATCTAAATTTCTGATATAGAAACTTTGTGAAAATGGGTCAAATTTGCCCCGAGGAAACAGGAGGGATAATAACAGATAAGCCGGAGGAGGGAAGTCAGCTTGATGGTTGATTGAAGTCCTCCCTTTTTTGTCTTCAATCAACCATCAAGTTGCTGATTGAAATGACCTCGTTTACCGTTTCCCCAGCATTTCTCTACCACAGCTTCCCCGCAAGCACCAACAATACAATGAAATACAGGTTTGTTATGTTTCACTAAGCCCTATTAATACTGTCATGTATTACAGTTTAACTATATATATTTACAGTTACTGCTTTATAACGTGTTAAAGCTAAATCCTTAATTATCCTAACATTGTTATTTTTGTATAATTACAACAAAGATTATACGAGTTACAACAACAAGAATGCAGAAGTCATTATGTACTAGAATGTTAAGGCATACCCTATCTCACAATGTTAATGCAAGGTGAATTAAATCAGTCGGGGAACTCATTTTTGGGGCTTTTCTGCCTTTAATTAGACAGGACAGCTAGGTGAGAAAGAGGGAAGGGGGAGAAGACAAGGAGGAAATCATCACAGGTCAGATTTGAACCCTAGACCTCAGCGTCGAGGCATAAACCTCTCAGTATATGTGCGCCTGCTCTACCCACTGAGCCAACCCGGCTACAGGGGACCTAATTTTTTTTTATTATTACGACACCACATGAATGCAGCACAAACGTCCTATCTCGAAATGTTTCTGAAAGTGAAAAAGTATTTGTGTTTCCGCTGCGTGATTGTGATTCGCTCCAAAGTCAAAACAAATCAAAACAAGTCCTTGGCTCAAGGACGCGACAAAATCATATCGCTCGTGGGTTTATGTTGATGCACATTTTTCTTTTGACCTTTTTCTAACCCTTGTGTTGTCTTCCTGTCAACCTGCAACTTTTAATTTTGCAACGTTTAATTTTTCTGGGTCAAAATTTTAAATTAAACCTTTTTTTTTGGTCGTAACTATAGCAATATATATAGTATCTATAACAATAATATATAGTAACTATAGTCTTAATTTGTTTTACACTTTTGTCACTTTTCCTGATGTTTTTGTCACGTTTTCTTTCAACATTTCTCACTTTTCCCGGCGTTTTTTAAGCTTTTACGACGTTTTTGTCACTTTTTTCGATGTCTTTGTCTATTTCTTCTGCATTTATTTGAACTTTTTGTTTTTTTCCCACGTTTTTGAAGCTTTTTTTCACGACATTTTGGTCACTTTTTTCAACGTTCTTTTATAAAAAAAGGTTTTTCAAATGCTATAAAATTGAATAAATTACCCAAATTCAATGAAAGTAGTGAACTGATCATTTATTTTACTTGTGAAGAGCGTTGTAGTGAACCATCCACTTGACCTTTTTTTTGTTTGAAAGAAACCCAAATTTATGAAAATGGGTCAGATTAGACCCAAGGACACCAGGAGGGTTAACACATTTTTATAGTTCATTGTCACAAATGTTTAATCTCATGAGCAAGATGTCAGAAAATCTTTTGTGCAGTGTTCACTTTAACGCATTAAAATCAAAATAACAATCTTTTATTCTGACTGGTTTTCAAGAGCAGTTTCACATTATTTAACAAAAGCTATTATTACAGAAATACTTTCATTGGATCTGAAGCACATAAGAAAAGACCTGTGTTTATCCAGAATAAAATAGTTAAAGTGAAACACACTATTTGTATTGCCTTTTATACAGAGTTTCTGTAAGAACTTTGGCTGCAGAGATGAATAAAAAGCACCGTAACATTTGATTGCCGTTTTTAAATATTATAAATATATTTATGGCATTAAAAGTACACTTTGAGTACAATATTAAAGACTAAATACAACATCTAGAATAACAAGATGCAGCTAAAATTCCGCTGAGTCCTATAAATTAAGTTTAAATTAAGTTTTTAACACTTTTATGGCTTCATTTTGACGAGGCTGCTGACACGTGGATCCTTCAGACTGCTGATAACAGACCGAGGTGGTGCAGTCGATAGACGGAGCCCTGACAGCGTCGGTGCTGTGCTTCAAACAGAATCAGGAACAATATGTTCATATTTTCTGCACATGTTGTAAATGTAAATACACGTAAAGACGTAAATAAATGAACTCCCTTCAACTGGGATTTACTGCAGAAGTTTGTGTAAACCGTTCCGGATCGTCCTCGTTCCAGCCGTCTTCTCAGCGACTAAGCATAAAAACGCTCAAAGCCACATTGGACACATTGAACAGAAACGCTACATTTTGGCTTATCAGTGTCTGATTTGTTCATTCGTCCATGATTTTTTTTATTCTAATCGTCTAATGTGCGTTGCAACTCACTGCACTTTCCAGGCCACAGCTTGGGAAATCCTTTCAAAGCAGCTGGCACACAGGGGAAAATTGTTGAGATATTTTTTAAAGTTCACAGAGGACGATTTCCACTTAACTCAAATTTTGTTCTCTGACATCCGAGATTAAGGCATGAGGACCGTAAAATAAGGGAGTTTGGGAAATTCCCCAGACATGCTACAAGTGCTTTAGCCCTCAGACGTCTATGTGATGCACTTTCCTCGCCGTGCATTTCCATCACTCAAATGATTTCCTGGAACTGTTTGAACTTGACCACATAGATCAAAATGTCTTTTTTGCCTTACCTGTGGTTTCCGGGTCAGCTGTCTGTCAGTCTGTCACGCTCTCAGTTTCTCGTTTCTATAGTGAGCGCCTCTCTTTTCGCCCACCTTTTTCTTTTCTCGCCACACGTCTTTATTTCTCTGCCTCTTTTGTCCGCAAGTCACAACTCTCTTTTCCTGTAGTCGCTCCCTTTTTCCCCACTTCACCTCTGATTTTGTGTTTTTTCTCTTCTTCTTTTTTTTTTTACCTCTCTCTATTCCCCTTGTCTCTGGTTCTCTCTCTCTCTTTCTCCAAACCTCCTTTTATCCCCCACTCCTCTGTTTCTCTTTTTTCTTTCCCTCTGCTTAAGTAGCAGTACCTTGCCCTGCTGCTGATAATGAAGACATACTGGGAGGTTTGCACTGGAGGCGGGACCAGCACTGCAGTGGGTTGGGGAATGGGAAAGGTCAAATATGCAGAAGATGGACTGATAAATGTGAACCAGACCCTACTGTGAAGTCTTGTTTCTGGTTGGTATTACCACTGGAGCCCATATCAGAGGACGACATCGGCCTTTGAGGAAAATCCTTCCTTTCACCTGTTAGATCTGTCCGTGATGTCCAGTTATTTTGTGACTGTTCTTTTCTATTCACTTTCCCTCAACCTGCCTTGGTTACTTATAGTTCTGTTTATGATTATGTTTCCCAGAATGCCATTCTGGGCATCCAGCATCTGCTGTGTCCCAATTCCAGACAACACAGTCTAGCTCTAAGCAGGTGTTGCATACATCTTCAGTGTATTCACACCGTTAAAGAGGCAACAATTTGGAAAGGCTGTCTGAACAAGATTAAGAGACTACAGCCACACAGCAGCTCTGTGAGGCTGGACTTGGACACAGGTGTGCTTTAAGCTAAATGCTAGCATGGCAACATACTGGCAATAACAAAGCTCACATGTGAATGTTGAAGTAAGTAATACAAATCTTGGTTTAGCCTGCTAACTTTTGCAAATTAGCACTTAACACAAAGTACAGCTGAGGATGATGTGAATGCAAATATTTAGCCATAAAATACATAAAAAGTATCTTTGTGGGTCAGTGTAACGCTTATCAGTTCAATTTTCTAAGCACCAACAGACATTTGGAAAAAACGAAAAATGGGTTCCAATATCCAATTTTTAATTTTTTTCCGCCTTGACAAATAAAAAAATTGGATCTTTAAACTGTTTTTCCAATTTTCTGTTTTTATTCAGAGGATCAGATATTTAGAAAATTGTATCTGAGCTCCAATTATTCAATACTGCAATGGTATTCTCTCCCTCGTTCTGCCTAGCTACGGTCCATATGCAGTTAATGACCTGCATATTCCGCAAAGTAGAGGAAGAGAATACCATTGCAGTATTGAATAATTGGAGCTCAGAAAAACAGAAAATTGGGAAAACAGGTTAAAGATCCAATTTTTTAATTTGTCAAGGTGGAAAAAAATGAAAAATTTGATATTTGAACCCATTTTTCTGTTTTTCCAAATGTCCGTTTGTGCTTAGAAAATTTAACTGATAAGAGTTACACTGACCTTTGTGGACCACAAGTGTCTGTATAAAATGTCATGGCACTTTATCTGCAGGCTGCTCTTATGAACCATTCGTACATATATCTAATGCACTGTGAAGGCACATTAAGAACGATAGCTATAATAATAACTAAAACAATGTGAGCAATGCTGAACAATAACGTTCTGCAAACAGTGGCGTCCAGCATGTGTTACACGCTCCAGCTGATGATAATAATACATAATGCACAATTATAACCGATGAAACACAAGATCACTGTCTGTAGGAATATCCTACATATTTGTGGATTTGGGTACATTATGTGAAACAAAGAAAGTCTGACTGGCGCTCCGCCAGGCGCCGACACAGCTGCTTTCTCCAGGCAACAGCGGCGCACAGAGCTCCAGAGAGGATGGGAGAAGAGTCAGCGGGTGGTGTCAGATCTGTGCAGAGCACCGGCCCAAAAGGAACGACAGTGTGATGATAATAATACCCAGGGGTGGATTGGCCATCTGGCAATTCTGGCAAATGCCACAGTTTCATTACCGGTTAAAAACGTCTCATTGTCGCGTTAAATAGTAGTCTAACTCTGTGTTTTGGTACAGTTGGTTTTAACGCCTGATGTGAAGTGTAGGCGTATAGGAGTACACATGACAGCCCTGAACAAGCAGCGTCGCTCTGCTCCGTCTTGTGTCCGTGTTTAGTTTTACACTATGTAGGCTAAACTCTGCAATTAATCCGCGGTTCACATGTATGCATGAACTGTGGTGGTCTATTACACTGTAGGCTATATTCAACGTCACTGATGATTTTTGATCAATATAATGAAGAAAACATTACACTTCACAACGTTTTGTATCCATAACATGATTGTGTTATTGTACAATTTAGCAGTAAAAGCAGTAGCCTATGTAAGTCAATCCTACATTTTTCAACTTGGGAGCAAAATGTGCCCCTTGGGGGGAAAAAAGTGACCATAAAGCCCTGTTCATGCTATTTTAAATAACTGGACTTTGGGTTCAAGTGTTGTGGTATCCGGCCCATGTCCCAGATGTGAAAGCCCCCTTACTGGACTACTGAATATAATAATATTCCATTATATTTTGCATTTTGAATTGTTACCTGCCACCCAAATTAAGTGATTTCCTTGCTATAAATATAAACGTTTTTACCATAAATTGGTGCCTAAAAATGTATCAGAGTGCAAAGGGCCAATTCTGAGCAAGGAAAAACCCTGAAGTATAATCACAGCCATGAAAACATATTTAAATTGCAGAGTTAGAGAACAGATGAAAAGATAGAGAACCAGACAGACAATATGTACAGTGTCAACAGAGAGAAACACAGACAATCGAACAGACAGACAGTGACAACAAAGAACAGCATACTGTAGAGAATGACAGCAACAGCAGACAAACCGACAGTATATGTACATTTGTTATAAACGTCTGCTCTTTAAAAAGTAGTTTGCCAGTTACTTACATTAAATGTTTTAAAATCTGTTATATAAGGTACTGTTTATATTATTTCACCATCTGTACACAAATGTAATTAGTGAATGCACGTTTCCGTGGGTGGGGCTGGATAGTAATGTGGGCTGGTGTGACTACACACCAGTCCGCCCCTGATAACATCCAAAACACAACATTCACTCTCAGAGGTTTCTGTGACATTAGAAATACTTTAAAAGTAAAGTTGAGCTACCTAAAGGATCGTAGAGTGAAAAAGTCACGGCACGCCACTGAACATCAGTGTCTCTCTCCACCTGGCCATGTTGTATAGATGATGATGGATTCTGATTGGCTGTCAGTGTTTCAATTGTTCATCAAATCACTCTGAAACTGATCCCTACGATATCGTTCACCACTGTCGTTGTCGTTATAGTTGTGGTGTGGACTCCATCATCCATTTGAGTTAGAACGATTTTTAAAACTATATATTTATAGTTATCGGTAGAGTTATCGTTCTTGGTGTGGACGGCCCTTAATTCCTTGTATTTATTGCTGAACTACATTGACTGCAGCAGTATAAGAGCACTGTGGTCCGAGTAAGGAGGTGATCAAGAACAGCTCTGCATGTTTTCAGATCAGTCCATTGAATGTCCATAAATTAATAAATAATAATAATAATTGTAAAACCACAAAATGTATTTTTGTACATAAAGTATCCAGATTATATAGTTACATAGTAGCGCTCTTGAAAATGCACAGACTTAAGACCTTAAGACCTTAACTTTGAAATTGTAGCCTAGAAATCTAGACGCCCCCTAGCAGCAGCAAATGTAACATGCAGCCAGGGTCGTCTAGCAACTCTCCGTTGGCTTGTGAGCTGGATAAAACAAACTCTAGTCAGGCCAATCACATCGTGTATAGAGTGGGTGGGCGGGGCTTATGGCTGCTGCTGCTGCTGGTGAACAGAGGTCTTCTGAAGACTTGGAGTTCAGCTTTTCTTTGAGAAAAGAACAAAGAACGGCTCTGAAGTC
Source organism: Perca fluviatilis (assembly GCF_010015445.1). Classification (NCBI taxonomy): domain Eukaryota; kingdom Metazoa; phylum Chordata; class Actinopteri; order Perciformes; family Percidae; genus Perca; species Perca fluviatilis. The sequence continues at coordinate 2,020,592 of NC_053115.1, read as the reverse complement.
ATTCTTAAAAAAGGAAGATGTGTTCAGAGTTTAAAGTTGAATCTATCAGCTAGCGTTGCTCTGATTGGTTGTAGAGCTATCCTATTGGTGCAGAGGGAGTCTGAAAGACAACCGTTTATCCCGCCCCTTGGATTGAGCCCTGACCAATGGGGAGTTCCCAGACCCAACATCTGGATGTGGGTCTGGCTTGTCAAGCTAGTGAAATTGTGTAAATATATTGTATTCTATCTTACCGCAGATCTAAAACAACACACACACATTCACGCACACACACACACACACACACACACACACACACACACACACACACACACACACACACACACACACACACACACACACACACGGTTCAGATCATCTCTGGCTGAGGAACAAATGAAAGGCTTAAAGGTCAATTACAGCACGAATGGATCACTAATTGGAATCAGCCTTAGAAAACCTGTTGGTGTTCGAGATCCCTCGGGTTCCACGAAGGCTTATTAGTTCACAGACTGACTGGATTATTTTAGAGCCAAGGTGATTGAAATCTAGATGTTTGTAATGATTTGCCAATTTGGACAGGGGAGGGGTAAAGCTGCGTTAAGTACTGTCAACACCAACCACACTAGAGTGTATGAAGATGAATTGTATTTGACCCTGTTCTGAGCTGGAGCCTCTGAGAACCCAAACCAAAAAAACATATTTTCAGACAAAATAGCAAATCACACTCAAAATCAAATCAACTCGGCTGACGTCTCTTGATCTCTGTATTTATTCTAGGTCATGGATCAATGGTGATTAATTCCACCGTGCGTTCAGACACATTGGTCTCATTTTTTGTTTATTTAACCATGACACTAAAAGCTTATCAATTTGTAGTAATATAATGAAACAGTATGGCTTGAAATCTTTGGCAGGCTTTCATTTCCTCTCTCGTGAATTCTCCCATGTGGCCTTCAGATGTTTTTTATTGCTGATTTAACAAAAAATTTGACTCTGGGGATTGATTTAAATCTTGAAACGTAGGAAATGAAATACAAACAATGTGGAAAGTGGGACGTCTAATTTGATTTTCTTGCCTGCATTAAAACAACACTCACTTTCTTGTTATTTGCAGGAGATTATTTGGAGTCCCAGCAGGTTTCCCTGTGAAATCAGCACACATTTTCAATAATGTACTCCAAAATGTCAATTTTTCTGAATAATTATGGAATGAAAGTCCCCTTTCCAAATATTTTGCTGATTGGAATTTATGTCAACTTGTGGAACCATAAACAGATCAAATGTGGGGCAGGCAGCCCCAGATGTCAGATGATAGTTGAGACACAGATGTAAACAACTACTGTCGGGCTGATTTATCTTCCAGGAGTCGTCCCTGCAAATCTGCCTCTCATCTTTTAAAGTTACCTCGTTGACTGAAAGAATGTCCCCCAGATTCCTCGGTCTGATGTTCTCAGGACTGTCTTAACAAGAGAGCAAGCTTGAGACACAGGAATGTTATTCGGGTTTGACATCTAAATCTTTACCAGTGATTTATTGCATCATAAAATAGGAGATCTGGAAGGAGACCTTTGCTCTGTAGTTAAAATGTAAACTGAGCGTGAAGATCAGTATAGTGTAGCTCATAAATATATATATTTATTACTTATTACTTAAACTTTACGTGGTGGGAAATTATCAATTTGTCATAAGGAATTGTAAGGCATGGCTTTGGCTTATTTTCCTTGGTTAGTACTAGTTAGTAGTAACTAAGACATTATTTTGTACATCATGTTGTGTTTGCATTTCTTTAACTGTGTGTTTTGCAGCGTCCATATTTATTAATTCTTGTTTTGCATGGTTTGCTTTATTGTGTTGCTTTGGGCCTGGCATGCTTTTATTTTATAGTGTTTGATATGTAAAGTGTGTGTGTGTCACAAGTAGCTCCTTCAGAAGCAGACTGCTGAAGGAGCTGCTCAGGGAGCTCACAGTCTCATGTAGGGGGGGGGGGTGAGAGGTGTTGCCCATGATTGATGCCAGCCTGGCTAACATCCTCCTCTCCCCCACCTCCTCTATGGTGTCCAGAGGGCAGACCAGGACAGAGCTAGCCCTCTTCACCGGTCTGTTTACCTTTTCCTGTCCCTCTCGGTGCTCCCAGCTCATGGTTAATCATCTGTGTTTTCTGGACACTGATGACGTCCCCACAGCACACCGTTGGTCAGTTTCTGAATATAAACTGTGTGTGAAACATTTTGGACCAAACAGGTCCCCATAACAAGCTTTTACATAGTGTGTAAAATGTCCCCACAAAGCCTGTTGTGTTTGAGTTGTGTGATAACAGACAGGGCTTACTTAGCTGGCCACTAAGAAATACTTTACTTTGAATTTGATTGATTTCTCAGAAGTCTAGTATATGTTTGCATGCATCTCATCTCATCTTCAAGATCTGTGTCTTTCATCTAAAATAAAAAAAAATGAAGTAATCAGAAATATGTAGAAGTTCCCTGAGCAGCTCCTCAGTACTACCACAGGTCCTTCATCCCAGCAGCAGTCAGACTCTTTAACACAACATCAGAATGTACCACTGCAGCTGTTTCTGCAATATGAGCATCACTGGACAATATTCTGCACTATGCACATTTATCTCTTTATCACCCTTTGCTACCTCCAACTGTGCAATATGTCTATATATCTGTGTTTACATATGTCTGTTTATATAAGAGTGTTTATTGTGTAAATACGGTTGTTTTATTACTATTATTATTATTATTGTTATTATTATTATTATTATTATTACGAATTCTATTCTATTTTTCCATTTCCTATATGTTATGTATATATTATCTCCTATGTCTACTAAATGTGTAATTGTGTTATTTTGATTTTCTGAAATTTTTTTCCTTTTGAGCTGCTGTAGCACAGGAGTTTCTGTCACGGCCTGTCCGTGACTCAGGCTGCTGCTTTCCTTTTCGGTCTTCTGTGTGTGTGTGTGTGTGTGTGTGTGTGTGTGTGTGTGTGTGTGTGTGTGTGTGTGTGTGTGTGTGTGTGTGTGTGTGTGTGTGTGTGTGTGTGTTTGTGTGGTTGTGTGTGTGGAGTGAGTGGTTAGGCGTGGCTTTCTTCAGAGCACCTGGCTCTCCAGCGCAGCTGCAGGTGATCTACTAATCAAGCTCCAGCACTAGTACTCCTGTGATCCAGGCAGCCAGCGCCAGTCAGTTTCAGTCCACCAAGTGGTAACTACTCTCGGCCAGACACGCTAGTTCTCTAGTGAACCTTGCGCTGTCTACGGTTTTTTTTACTTTGTATTAACACTGTGTCGTGTATCTGTGTGCAGACGCTGGAGGTCTACCTTCATCTTCGCTTCCAGCCACGCCACCAGCCCTGTGTGTTTTCGAGCCTGCCTTGCCTACCTCCACTCCTCCACTCCATCTGGATCACCACCCTCCTACGTTGAATTACAAGATTTCTGTTTGGTTGAACTTACATTAAAAGACTGTTGTCAAATTCCAACCATCTAGTCTGTGTCCGCGCTTGGGTCCAAACCTCACCGCAACAGTTTCCCCAGTGTGGGATTAATAAAGTCTATCTTATCTTATCTTATCTTGTCTAACTTGACTCTGCCTCAATTTATTGAATGTTTCGGTTTTACCCGTGCTGTGATTTCATACGTGGCAGCCGTTGGCAAAAAAAGGGGATGTCTGAACGAGGACTAGACTCCTACCACTTTGGTGACTCTGGGCTGGGTTTTTTATTCTTTTTATTCCCCAAAAAATTAATTCTGTGAACTTTTAACCTTGGTGTGTGTGTGTGTGTGTGTGTGTGTGTGTGTGTGTGTCTGTACGGTGGCCGACAGGGGCAAATGCCCTGCAAATTAAGAAAACAACTTCATTAATTTGACAACACGTGCAGCATTCAGCAAACGTGCTGTAAATACACACAACCACTGTGTGTGTGTGTGTGTGTGTGTGTGTGTGTGTGTAAGGGACATACAGGACATACTGCTCCACCTTTCCTGTTTTGTCTGTCACATGATAAACTCTCAGCTGCTGCTAATGCTGCTAATGCTGCTAATGTTGCCAATGCTGCTAATGCTGCTAATGCTGCTAATGCTGCTAATGGGTATCGTAGCTTCCCGGCCCCGGTGGCGAGTTAGAAGAAGGAAACATGGAGGACCACACAGAGTCAAAATCCATATTTCAGGAACAGGAGTCTTCTTCTTCTTCTTCTCCCAAAAAAGAAAAAGGAGATTGAAAAGAGCAAGAGACCGGCTTTTAGAAGTGTGAAGGCTACCGTAGCTGTAATACCTACTGTGAACTGCGTGGTGAGAGAGAGTTGATTACGATATATGATCTCAACGCTAGATGGAAGAAATTCCCACACATTGGACCTTTTTTTTTAAGCATTTTTAACTTTATTTTAGGCTTTTAATTAAAATAAATTTCAATTTGCTTTTATCACCACACCGTTGCATCCTTATATAATATATAATTTAACCCTCTGAGGTCTAAGGACATTTTCACATATCTTCTTAAATTAACCTTTTTAAGGATAATTGCATGTAACGGATCTCAAAACTCAAAACTCCACTCCACTCCATTTTTTCAGAGCAATGTGTGAAGAGATAATTTGGCCCTGAAGCTGAAACGTTGTCAGTTTTTTGAAATTGCTCAAATCTCTTTTGAAATCAAACCTTAACTCGTGATGTGTTGTACGAATTGTTTCGGTGCTTGAAACCCTTTGCATTCTGGGTGGAGATGTGGACATGGTTGAGGAGTACAGATACCTGGATGTCAACATCGACTACAGGCTGAACTGGAAAATCAACAGCACTGCTGTTTACAGGAAGGGGATGAGCAGACTCTATTTCCTGAGGAAGGTGAGATCCTTCAACGTGTGCAGCAGGATGGTGGAGATGTTCTACCAGTCTGTTGTTACCAGCAGGATGGTGGAGATGTTCTACCAGTCTGTTGTTACCAGCAGGATGGTGGAGATGTTCTACCAGTCTGTTGTTACCAGCAGGATGGTGGAGATGTTCTACCAGTCTGTTGTTACCAGCAGGATGGTGGAGATGTTCTACCAGTCTGTTGTTACCAGCAGGATGGTGGAGATGTTCTACCAGTCTGTTGTGGCCAGCGCTCTGTTCTCCTCCGCCATCTGCTGGGGCAGCAGCATTGGAGCCAGCGATACAAACAGGCTGAACAAACTGATCAGGAAGGCTGGCTCCATTATTGGCTGCAAACAGGACACATTTGAAGCTGTGGTGGAGAGGAGGTCACTGAACAAACTGTTATCTATCATGGATAACCCAGACCACCCTCTCCACCCCCCCACACTGTTCCAACAGAGGAGCACCTTCTCTAAGATGCTCCGACAGCTTCGATGTCGCACGGACCGCTACAGGAAATCATTCCTACCACAGGAAATAAAACTTTTTAACACTTTGTCACTGAGTGTGAGATAAGACTCATATACATCACAACTGCCCTGAATGCACCTTGCACAACCTTGCACAACAGGTTTATCTACATCCTATCTTTAAAAGGGAAACAGTTGTACATTTTTGCTCCCCAACTTGTACATTAACTTTATCTATATCTGTTGAATCAGTTGTACATTTTATTTCCAAATTGTATATATTTTAAATATTGCTTGTGTAGTATTCAATTATTATTTAATGTATATTGTTTCCTATTATTTAATGTATACTATGTATGTGTGCTGTGTGTCTGATATTTTTGCTGCTGTAACACCATTATTTCCCATTTTTTTGGGCTCAATAAAAAAAATCTAATCTAATCTAATCTTAGCTGATTGGATAAACCATCTGTCTATCACCACCTATAGTTGGTGATAGACAGGCCAAATCAACCAATCAGTAGGGAGAAGAGCAAAACCATCTTTTCCTCCGAGAAAAGCCTCCAGTGATGATCAATGATCAATGAAGGAATACTTTCTAATTCAGATAAAACTTGCTGCGATAGCTACGCTCATCTCATCCGTGGAAGCCGCTACGTTGTTTTGACTGAACAGTCGCTTCTCGTTGCGTCACACCTAAAGCCGCCTCAAAACCAACGCTGATTGGTCGGTCGTTTGGCGAACGGCTCCAAATTTTCTCTCTCTCAAGATGCCAGACTGATCTGGGAGTTGAAAACTGGAGATCAGGACGGTCTCACCAGGCTAGTAGAATTTAGCAAGTCATGAAAAACGTCATTAAAAGCAGCTGCCACCCAGCCGACTCATAGCAACCTGTTTCACAGCCTGAATATTAAAAAAACTCTCTGCTTCTGCGGGAGTCTCAAAGTCAGCAAATCGGTCAAATTCTGTACAGCAGTGTCACATAATTACAGTATGAAAAACAGTTTCCTGATTCTTTTTTGGTATGGTGCACAACTAGTCGGGCCAAAATTTGCTGTGAACCTAAATTGAAATGAAAGGCTGGATCAAAATTCGCCTTTGTGATTGTCTGCCTCACCCTGATGTGTTTCACCTGTTCTTGAGCCCTAGTGTCACCTGTCCCTTGTTTGCTCGTTAACTCTTGTATTTAGTCTCCGTGCTGTCCTGTCGGATCATTCGGATCGTGTTTGTGTGTTTTGTTTCGGGTTCAGTGTCTTGTGTTCTGCCTTCTTGCCTGTTTTGGATTATTTTCATGTTTGCCTGCCTGCCTGCCTATAACTGGACACTTTTTGTTGCGAGTTTGGTTATTCAATTCCTTCAACTCTGCATTTGGGTCCAAGCCTCGCTTATTCCGTGACAGATCCATGACAAAATGTTTGAAATGAGATGTTGTAGTATCACTTTTTGAGCAGGAGTTTTGTCAAACATTGTTTGGACGCGCTGGTCCGTCTTTCGTCCACAGAATTAGTGTTTACACAGTTTATTCATTCCAGAAAGTCTTAATTGATGTTGAAGTTGTAGGATAATTGTACAGCTAATTTTCATCTTTATATCGTAATATCAACCAGAATTCTTTCTATTTTGGGTCATTTTATCAGTAACCATAACCTTGTATAAATTATATATATAGTATAATGTAAAATGTAAAGTCATCCGTATCTCACACATCTGACGACCGCCATAGGGTGTTTTCAGATGTAGACTTCAGGGTTACTAACTAGTTTGAAAATTGAGCCTTTAAAGGTCCTTGCACACAGAGGCCAAAACTTTGCACGTTAAGAAATAAAAACGACCTCACGTTCAAAAAAAAATTTGGATCAGGTTACATTTTCTGTTTTTCCGCATCCGTAGCAAGCATTTTGAGGTGTTTTGACGTCAACATCAAGAATGATATCTTTTTAATACGTGGCTCCAGTATCGCTAGCAAAGCATCAAACTGAGCCACTGACATCCTGAAGCAAACTTTGTAATTGATCGGGATAATCCCGCAGCTCCTTGATGAGGAGGTGGAACTCTCCTTGTTTTCTGAACAATCTCAGGATTGGATGGACCCAATGGCGCAATCCCAAAGTCTGGACTCACAGACTCACGGACTTGTTGCGTTCTCATGAAATTCGTAAGGGCTTAGGATTGTTCCAATGTCGAATTTCAAAGGGCTTGAGGGTTTGAGTACACACTTACCGAGCCCTTTCCGTGAGTCTGCATCGATGCACACTTCACCAAAGGGAATTACCCACAGTTCAAAGCGTTGTGACGGTTACCGTGGAGACCGTAGGGAAATCCAGAAATTACAAAGGTAAACAACAGCCCGACACACGACCACGGGACAGAACAGCCTGGTGTCCAGCTGGTAAAACTAGAGGTTGAAATAATGTGGAACCAGGCAGCCGTCTCCTGGGCCTCGGCCGCGTGGAAAGCAACAAACTTAAAATGAAAATTCCCAAACCGGCAAGTGTCAGCAACATCTTTATTAAACGTTGCCAAGGTAACGTGATCTGGTGAAGTGCTGTCCCAATCCCATGTATACCTATCTGAGCCCATGTGGCCTCACACACTCACTTAGTACCTGAGATCAGTTAAGTCTGTGAGTCTTTAGTCCTTAGTCCTCAGGGCTCACTTTGGGATTGGGCCAGAATCTCCTAATTCTTTTTCTCTTTAAGAAGATAGAGGACAACAAAATCATCCTCACTGCTTGAAGACTACATTTTGTCTTGTTTTGCAAAGTGTTTAACCGATTAATAAATATGTATCGGTGCTTAAAGTGATGGTTCGGAGTAATTTCACCCTAGGGTCCTTTGCACCATGACCTCGAGCCAAATAACCCCCCAGAAACTTTTTTCACCTGGGTCGAACATTGGGAGAGTTAGCGTAGAGTAGCGTTATCAGCTGAATAGCTTAGCGCAGGGGCTAATGGATCCAAGAGCGTATCTCGTAAATGACCCCACTAATAATGCCCAAAATGATACCAAACTTCTACACTAGTACAAATAGGTTATGTACTCATAAAACGATGGATTGGAAAGTTTGTAAGTACACCAGGAGTTTATTTAAATAACACTTGCCTGCTGGCTTCTGCTCTCTGCTGCTACTGGCAGTAAGACGAGTGCTTAAGGACCGTCTACAAATTACAACACCGAAAAGAGATACAACAAACATATTTATTCGATTATCCAGAAATGCTGAGATTGTGCTGTAAAGTAGTAGTAAATATTAGCAAAAAACACATGAATACACACAGATTAGACTTACTAAAGTGGAAGAGCACCTCACTGGTAAACAAGTAAGGATCTCACACAGTGAAAACAGTCTGACGCATTATATTTCCACTTCTCTGTGGTTCCTCCTCATGGACTGAAGGAAGAACTGTAGTAGTCCAACTTGGCCCAAAGACCGCGCTCTAACCAAAATAGTGACGACAGTTACCCATGGCCGAGCTGTGATGAACTAAAACAACAAAAGCAGTTTGACAAAAAAACACCACATTTCATTCCCAAATGGAGTTTTAGAGCAAACTATAATTCTACATAAATATGAAGAACACAGACACTATTTTACAGGGAAAACACAATACAGTCGCTGCTTCCTAAAACAGCAGGAAAGCTGGCAAAAAAAATAGCCGACGCTGTAGATGTTTAAATCACAACTCACTAATTAATATCACTTCCCCATCAGTCAGGACCAAGATCTGATCATAATTACACTGGTGCTTTCCATGAACTGTCGTTGCTTTAGCCTTTTATTTCAGTTGCAACCCTGGCAGTGGGAAGCCATCGTGAGAGCAAATAAAAAATATAAAAACATAATTCAAACCGCTGTACATATTGGCGACACATGGCTCAAGAAGCCGACAGATAGCCGATATGTAATTCCCTCCCATTAAAATATATATATTTCATAAAAATACAAATTACGGAATGTTAACGGGGTTGTCGGTCTCTAAATGTTTTAACTTTTATGAGCGCACCTCCCTCTCTCTCTCCTTCTCTCTCTCCCTCTCTCTCTCTCTCTCTCTCCCTCCCTCTCTATCTTTCTTTCTCTCTCTCTCCCTCTCCCTCCCTCTCTCTCTCTCTCTCTCTCTCTCCCTCTCTCTCTCTCTCTCTCTCTCTCTCTCCCTCTTCTCTTCTTTCTCTCTCTCTCCCTCTCCTCCCTCTCTCTCTCTCTCTCTCTCTCTCTCCCTCCCTCTCTCTCTCTCTCTCTCTCTCTCTCCTTCCCTCTCTCTCTCTCTGTCTCTCTCTCTCCCTCTCCCTCCCTCCCTCTCTCTCTCTCTCTCTCTCTCTCCCTCCCTCCCTCTCTCTATCTTTCTCCCTCTCTCTCTCTCTCTCTGCACCGAGCTCCACCTGATCTCCTAAGAACGGTGACGCCGAGTATTGATTGGTCAGTAGGCGGTTGATCTCTGATCTCCAACATACCATATTGCTCCCGACCAGGTTAGGCGTGCAGCAGAAGTTACCGCGGCGATTGAACACGGTAACAAGTGATCCACTGCATGGTACACAAAACCCTGGGTTGAACCTGAAGTTACTTCGTTAACGCCAAATCTTGCTTCGTAGTCCAGGCCTCAGCTTCACTGTGATAATGACAGACTCCAGAGCCAAACTAACAGATGTATTAAGGGATGACCCAGCACCCCTCCTCTCTCTCTCTGTGTGTGTGTGTGTGTGTGTGTGTGTGTGTGTGTGTGTGTGTGTGTGTGTGTGTGTGTGTGTGTGTGTGTGTGTACCTGCAGGAGATGTGCTGTCCTTCTCAGGTAATATCTTCCAGATGTAGTGAGGTTGTCTTCAAAACTTTGAAATCCTTAATCCTTGCTCTCATGTGGCTCCTTGAGATTCACTGCAAACAGTGATGAACCCCCACACTCCTCTAAACTTTTCTAATTTAACATAAATGGAACTGGTAAAATATGCTGAATTGATATTTGGCTACACACATGCACACAGTGGCCAAAAAAATCCATCAATGCAGCTTGAAGTAGTAATTCACGAGGGGCCAGATGCAACAAGTAAAACTGTGCGTGCACACAAAGACAGAAATATGCATACGCATTATTTTTCTCAGATTTATAAAGCCTCCACTTAATCCAGATTCTGGTTTGAATCTGATTCATTGTGGAACCGGGAACACATGCACAGCATCATTTCCACTCCCACAGTTACCCAATTCCAACACTTCCATGCTAGACCAGACTCCCAACAACCAATACTCTATATGGCTCGCAGTAATGTGTCACAGACAGTTTACCTTGCCACCTTTATTGCATTGGACAGTAGGTGCCAATGCAATGATGTTTATACACTATACAAGAAAAATAAAATGTTGGTGTATCATTAAGATTATGTCTGTAAACCCCTCACATTACAGGATCATTTGGGCTTCATTCTATCTGTGAAACTAAAATTGCTATCTCATTATTTAGATTTTATCCCATGATTATGACTTTTTTTTCATCTTAATTTTTTCTAGGTCATCAACTGGAGTGGTTATGGCATTGCAACTCATTAGACCTAGAACTAGTAATAGGTAGTCGGGTCCATAGTTGATATTCAGTCCTCTGCTCAATTTTTATTGTCTTCACATCTCACAGAATTCATTTTTTCTCCATCCTTAAAACAACAGCTGAATGCATTTTCCCATCTTCACTGTAGGCAGCCAGGATCTTACATCACTCCTCCGTCTACCTCCAAAAGCATTTTGTCTGTTCATCACCACAAATAATTCTCCTTCCTCCAGACCTGAACCCCACAACACACCTGTGAGAGCTACAGGAAACTACTCCTGGCAAACAAGTAGAGATGCACCGACTACAACTTTCTAGGCCGATTCCGATTTTCTTGAGTTAGGCCAGCCGATACTGATTTTAGCTGATTCCGATTTCATAATTTCTAACCACTTTACAGCACACACAAATATTTATTGTCTATCTTTTCTTTAATAGAACCTGTGTTGAACAGATAATGGATCACTATATAATAGAACTATATAAATTACTCCTGGTGTGGGAAACTCACACACATCTAAAGAGCAACGTTAGAACCATTTCCTTCTTTTCACATCCAATATCCAACTAAAGAAATGTGATTCTGGTTCTTGGTGTGGTCCCTCCACGCCCTGCTGTCTCCTTGCAGGTGTTGCATATTGCAAACTTGTTATCTTCTGCTCACACGCTGAAGAATCTCCAAACAGCTGACATGTTGCAAAAACCTGGAAAAATTGGGGTGTTCTAAAACTTTTGACCGGTAGTGTGTATATACACTCATCTTAAAGATTATTAGGAACACCTGTAAGATTTCTTGTTAATGCAATTATCTAATCAACCAATCGCATGGCAGCTGCTTCAATGCATTTAGGGGTGTGGTCCAGGTCTAGACAATCTCCTGAACTCCAAACTGAATGTCAGAATGGGAAAGAAAGGTGATCTAAACAACTTTGAGCGTAGCATGGTTGTTGGTGCCAGACGGGCTGGTCTGAGTATTTCCCAATCTGCTCAGTTACTGGGATTTTCACACACAACCATTTCTAGGGTTTACAAAGAATGGTCTGAAAAAGGAAAAACATCCAGTTGGCTGCAGTCCTGGGGGTGTGAAAATGCCTTGTTGATGCTAGAGGTCAGAGGAGAATGGGCCGACTGATTCCAGCTGATAGAAGATCAACTTTGACTCAAATAACCACTTGTTACAACCGAGGTATACAGCAAAGTATTTGTGAAGCCACAACACGCACAACCTTTAGGAGGATGGGCTACACCAGCAGAAGAACCCACCGGGTACCACTCATCTCCACTAAAAATAGGAAAATGAGGCTACAATTTGCACGAGCTCACTAAAATTGGACAGTTGAAGACTGTAAAAATGTTGCCTGGTCTGATGAGTCTCGATTTCTGTTGAGACATTCAGATGGTAGAGTCAGAATTTGGCGTAAACAGAATGAGAACATGGATCAGTCATGCCTGGTAACCACTGGGCAGGCTGCTGGTGGTGGTGGTGGTGTAATGGTGTGGGGAATGTTTTCTTGGCACACTTTAGGCCCCTTAGTACCAACTGGGCATTGTTTAAATGCCACAGCCTACCTGAGCATTGTTTCTGACCATGTCCATCCCTTTATGACCACCATGTACCCATCCTCTGATGGCTACTTCCAGCAGGATAATGCACCATGTCACAAAGCTCAAATCATTTCAAATTGGTTTCTTGAACATGACAATGAGTTCACTGTACTAAAATGTCCCCCAAGGTCACCAGATCTCAAACCATCAGAACATCTTTGGGATGTGGTGGAACGGGAGCTTCGTGGCCTGGATGTGCATCCCCCAAATCTCCATCAACTGCAAGATGCTATCCTCTCAATATGGGCCAACATTTCTAAAGAATGCTTCCAGCACCTTGTTGAATCAATGACACAAAGAATTAAGGCAGTTCTGAAGGCGAAAGGGAGTCAAACACAGTATTAGTAGGGTGTTCCTAATAATCTTTTAGGTGAGTGTGTGTATGTGTGTATATATATATATATATATATATATATATATATATATATATATTTCTTGAAGCTGCACTTTCATATGTAGTTTTGCTTATTTAAAGCTAATGTACGTGCACTTACTACTTGTTGTCTGGAGTTTGCACCTTCAGTTGCTTTGGATAAAAGCCTCAGCTAAATGACATGTAATGTAATGTAATGCAAATATACTGTATATATCACAAAACGTCTTAAGGAGTGAGTAAAGGAGCTGAAAATACAATTAGAAATACATTGTTTTGTTTAATCAATCAGAATATAAAGACACCAAATTATTTATTTAAGTTGGGAATAAACACAGCAGGACACCCTCTGATTCCCTGAGTAAACCATCCAAGATAGTTAAGCATTTGGTCATTTTTGCATAGTATGTAATAACAGTTTGTTGGTGATTTGTTCATGAATTAGACTTGACTGACCAAAATAATCATTCAGCAGAACCAACTCAATATTCCAGCAGTTGTCCAAATAGTTAATGGTCCATGGAATTAGTTTCTTGTTCTTGTGTGTTTGTGTCTGTTTGGAGGCCCATCAGACTGCTATGTTTCCATTTGTAGATAATAGGTATAGTGCAGCAATTATGTATTATTAGTTCTGCTTTTTAGTTAAATATCTCGTCAACATGTATTACCGAATACTAAAGGCAATGTATCTTGGCTGTGATAACATGTTAAACTAAGATATTATATATTATGCTCAGCATGTACTGTAAGTGTTGTCATTGTGAGCGTGCTGATATTAGCATTTAGCTCAAAGCACAGCGGTGACTAATTACAGCCTAACAAAGCTGTCAGCATGGCTATGGATTTGTTTTCCTTCATATTTTTGTCAAATTGACCATGATCACTTAGACTTTAGGCTTTTAGCCTTGGTCTAATTCTGTAAAACTAACACAATTATGTTTATGATCTCCACATGTGGTATGTATGAAAGGTCAGCATCTGGTTCTATCATGATTAACAAATTATATAAAGTTTTGTGTTCTAATAGCATTTTATTTTGAATATTTTTTTATATTCATGTGATACTGAACACATTTATATAATTGTTGGCTTTAGTCAAGCTATCCTACTGGTAAAGATTATGCAGACAACTCCATAAAAGAAAAGTTACGATGTCAATTACAACCAATAAACCAATACGATATGTTTTCTGGGGAGCAAGGAACCAGTGTGCAATTTTCCAGGTTGGGGGGTGTGGGATTTCCCCCTTTCTGGTCTACATGTCCCTGCCTCTGCTGAATTGGGGACAAAATGTATCCCCCCCTCAAAGTGATCAATGCTACTTCACCAATAAACCATATATTATATACCTAAAATAGAAGTATTTCAAACTAAGTAACGTGAACAGTCTACAGTGAGTTAAAACGATAAAATCCGAACGGCAGGTGCTAGTTGTGTTTAGCGGCTACAGAGCTCTGATGCATAAGCGGCAGTTGGTAGCTGTGTTTAGCCGCCAATAGGTGACTGTGAGCTGGCTACACGCACCGCCAGACGACGGTGCTTTCAGGGGCCGTGGTGTATAGTTAAGCCAAAGTGAGTGTCATGCGGCGATGACAGTTAAATGTAGGCAACAAAACAACTCGTTAAGTTTAGGAAAAAGGTCGTGGTTTGGATTAAAACACCCCGGTGGAATGAACACGTGTTTCCTAGGGAATGGTTGTAATGGGCAATGCTAAGCTGCTCAGAACTAGTATTACTAAAATGGTATTGGATTTAATTCTTGCATGTTTTGTTTTGCTGTGCATGATAAAAACAGTTTTTTCCACAAATCGCAGCAAAAAACATCCTGTCTGATCGATCACACAGCTTGGGGGGAAACCATCTGTTGTTTAATTTCTATGGTGTGCTGCAACTTTTCAAAATGAAGTCATAAACAGCAATTAAGATGTCAGTTATTCCGCAAAGCTCTTGGGAAAGTGTTTGGCTGCTGCCTGCTGAGTCTGTCCGACTGGGTTTTTGTCTCTTCTGACTCTCAGTCAGCATCTACTGCTGCCAGTTCGCTCTTCAGCGTTTGAAGTTTTCAGTTTGATGTGGAAATAAACATCAAGCCAAACATATGTGATGGTTGTAAATAAGTCTAACATTTTATATCAATCATGTTTGGGGTTTCAAACACAATGTGAAAATGTCTTTGTTTGCATATATGATACAGTTGTCTGAATGAAGTATTTGAATAATGCGCATGCACATAATGCTTCGACACACATCTGTATTAAGAAAGAAAGAAAAAACTGGCTCATAACTCATAAATAATAAATCCACGTCATGGGCTCTGCTGCTGAAAAAAACGGACCCATGCAGTGAAAAACACAAGAATCAGTTTTAGAGCCGATTTAAAAAGTGTACTCACCCAGCATGTACTTTACATACTGGGTGAGTACACTTTTTAATCTCAAAACATCAACAGAAAACAGAATAATGTCAGGTGTTTGTGAATAGTGGAGAGTCCACACTCTTTGAATGTTATCACTGATAACACTGATAATGCCCATTCCATTATCAGTGGTTACCAGCCTTGAGATAGATATGGGTTGTCCACTTTATTCCCTTATAATGCCCATATTTAATGCTGTCTTTAACTTTATCCTTGCACTGCTATATAGTTTTTGTTAGTGCTGTCAGTTAAACACGTTATTAACGGCGTTAACGCAAACCCATTTTAATGGCGTACAAGACTTTTGGCCTAGCAAACTTTGTAGTTCTTTCACATGCTGTTGCAACAACTAGTAACGTTAGAAAAACTACAACAGCACACTGGATCTAGCTAGACTGGAAACACAACAACAGGCACGGCGCACGCACTTGTTTGGCCAAAGAGTAGCAGGCTAACGTTACGTTTTGAGTGGATGGCGAGTGCGGGACGCCGAAATGGACGCTATGAGCTATCGTATCGCAGTACATCCTGAAATACCACTTGATGGCCAAGCACACAGCTGATGGCCGAGCACACAGCTGATACCAATTCTGCCCCCCCCCCCCCGTCAAAGCCAGGCGACAAAAGCACAAAGCAAGCCGATCCACTTTTCCATGTTGATAAGAGCATTAAAATGAGAAAAAATAATGGGACCAAAAGAAATCAAGGGACATTTAGAATAGATAAAAATGTTGATTAATTGCGAGTTAACTATTAACGCGATTAATCATGATTAAATATTTTAATCTTTTGACAGCACTAGTTTTTGTATTACTATGTCTACATATCCTGGCACTATTGGACTTATTTGCACTACCACCATGACACACATGACATTCATAGAGCACCTTACCATGCAGACTGAATCACAGGGTCAGTCCCTGCCCTGTCACTGCAGGCCTCTCATGCTTATACTTCCCTGAGTACATTCATGTGGATTTCTTTTTTAGTATCTCTTCTTTTATTGTCCATATTATTCATGTGGATTTGTTATTTTATCATCCTGTTTATGATGTATGTGTATGACCTTGAATTTCCCCTTGGGATCAATAAAGTATCTATCTATCTATCTATCTATCTATCTATCTATCTATCTATCTATCTATCTATCTATCTCTAGAAGGGGCCTGCTACACCTATTAGTAGGTTCAGTGATGCCGTTATCATCTATTCACATGGTAACGGTCACCATTAGCTTGGTCAGGACCGCTTGGTGTCCCTTTTTAACGCTCTGGGAGTCCTGAATTCAAACAAATCCTCTCTTTCTATCCCTTGTTATGCTACTTTTAATGACTTCTTAATAACAAAAAGCCATCAGTGATTTGCCATGCTTTCAACACACATTTTGCTGCTGATGGGAATCAGTTTGATATGGTGTGATCTACTCTTAGTAGTAAACTTTTGGCTCATGTGTCCTCCTTTAACTGTACCTCTCAGTTCACTCTACAGGCCTTCACTTACTCTGTTTTTAAGGAGGCACTTCAAGCTATCGATTGCAGGAAAGCAACTCGGGAAGGATAAACTAGACAATTGTCTTTTTTTAAAGCTCTCTTTAATTTCGTGCTTAACAAATTACATGTCTTTTTTTTTTTAATCTCTCCATTTCTATTTGATTTATCCCTCAGGTCAGGAAATCTGCACAAGGGTGGTGATAAAAATTATCTTAATAACTTTCAGCCAATTTCCATTCTATTACCTAACTCATTAATTAATAATCAGCTAAACTTCCTCTGCTTTGTAGGAAGCAGATAATTGAGGCAATCTTCCTGTCTGTCTCGGATTATTTAATATTATCTACAGACGGGCATCTGCCTTCACTCTTAAACCCCTAGATTTAGGTTATCACCGGTGATATTATTCTACTCATCATTGCATGTTGTATGAAAAGAAAAGGTTGGGTGGGCATTTCAGTACGGTAACAGTAAGACGTGACAGGCATTGGTTTCTGTTTATTTATAAAGCCATTAATAGCAACTTGCCATCATATATCACATCCTTATTAAATTGGTCTCATAGTCATTATTTCACTCGTTCAAGTTTTTGGCTAATGCTTGATGTGTCCCAACGTGCAAACATTAAATTTGGGGTAACTGCTTTTACTTTACTTTACTGCTGTGGTTCACACATGATTGCAAACTACTCTGCTGTTGAATGTAACTGCTTTTAACTGCTCTTTTGATGTCCTGTTGTTTGTTTTCTCTGTGATTATTTTTTTATGTGTATTTATTGTTTTATTTGTACCCTCGACATCATTTAAAATGAGGGCATGACCTCAATGATTCTGCAAGATTAAATAAAGGTTGAATGAATGAAAAAATATATGTAATAATGAGCAGTGAGGATGAAAAAGTGCATTAATAGTTAGATTTTTTATAATTTGATAGTGGTTTGTGTGTTCAAATAATTGGTAGAGTCTGATTGACAGACAGATGAGACACCAAAAGCGCTACTGGTAAGGTAATGAAGAGGAGAGTATCACAGTTTCTCAACATTCAAAAGGAGCCCTTGCCACACAATAGGAGCAGGAGCTACAGTATGATTGCAGGGTTTGTCAAAATTGCACAAAGCATTGGCAACATAGCCTAGAAATCTAGACCACCCTAGCAGCAGCAAATGTAATTTGCAGCCAGGGTCGTCTAGCAACTCTCCGTTGGCTTGCGAGCTGTAAAAACCAAACTCTGGTCGGGCCAATCACATCGTGTATAGAGTGGGTGGGCGGGGCTTATGGCTGCTGCTGCTGCTGCTGCTGGTGAACAGCGGTCTTCTGAAGACTTGGAGTTCAGCTTTTCTTTGAGAAAAGAACAAAGAACGACACTGAATTCATTCTTAAAAAAGGAAGATGTGTTCGGAGTTTAAAGTTTAGTTTATCAACTAGCGTTGCTCTGGTTGGTTGTAGCGCTATCCTATTGGTGCAGAGGGAATTTGAAAGACAACCATTTGTCCCGCCCCTCGGATTGAGCCCAGCCAATGGTGAGTTCCCAGGTCCAACATCTGGATGTGGGGCTGGCTTGTCAGGCTAATGGCAACATACAATCTAGCTCAAATTGCACTCATTTTCTTTGTATTTTGAAGTGGACCTATTATGCTTTTCCATATTTTCTGTCATATCTATAATGTTATAATGCCAGCTTTTCATGTTAAACAAATTCAAATAATGAGGTAAATGTATTTTAGGGAAATACCCGTGAGCTAAAAGTTCAGATTTCAAACTGTTATGAACGGCAGTCCAGTTTTAACAGATAGCTATAATCTTGGCGGCCAATGTTGGTAATTTCTACCCAATTTCAGGTCACATTACTGCTGGGACATGTCCAGTTGCGTAAGATTTGGTTTAGAAGCCTTCATTGGTGATTTTTCACAGTACAAAGTCCTGCTATATACTTCGCTGCAGTCAGTCTTATGGCAGTTACACACCAACCAGACGGCCGACCATCGGCAGAAAAGCCAGTCGGACTGATCATTCTCCCCGACTTGGTCCAAAAAGTTCCTCAGAACACACCGAAGAGACAAGACGTAATACGTCTCCATAACAGCAGGCGGCGCTAATCTTTATTGTTGCCCAAAGATGAAAACAGGCAGCTGATTGGATGAACGCATCACGTGGGTCTGGTTTCTCGTCATGGCAGCTCGTTCAGAATCCGATCTCATATTGTACTAAAATAGTTCACCGAAACGTGTTTCTGAAAACATTTTAAGAGAGAAATAGGCCGTGCAGTTGCTGAATCTGTCAGATCAACAAAGGTCAGTTTAACAGATTTTTGTCAGATTTTGAGAGACTCTAGTCACGCTCATCCCGCTTGCCATTTCCAGGTGAGTCCCAACTGCCCTGTCTCCGACTGAACATGTCAGGTCGGC
Source organism: Perca fluviatilis (assembly GCF_010015445.1). NCBI lineage: Eukaryota > Metazoa > Chordata > Actinopteri > Perciformes > Percidae > Perca > Perca fluviatilis. The sequence continues at coordinate 2,001,464 of NC_053115.1, read as the reverse complement.
CAAAATGAAGGCTGACAGTCCTCCAGACTGACGACGACACGGGACACACCGAACAGACTCAAGTCACCGACCTCGCCAGACTGTCCAACGGCCGATTATCGGGTTAGTGTGTCAGCGACTTTAAGCTCCAGAGTGAAACAGCAAAGGAGATTCCAACAGCGGACAATCAGAGACTCACGGACATGCTGTGACCAATCAAAGCAGACTGGGCTTTTTTGGGAGGGGGTCTTAAAGAGACAGGTGCTCCAACAAAGCATCTCATACAAAGGGTGAATACAGGTGCAGCAGCCATGGGCAGTATGAGAAAAATATTATTATTATTTAAATAATATAATTCCAGCAGGGGGAGACTCCTTAAACCTGCTTTCTATCTGAATTCCAGAGTATGGGCCACAGCTTTATAGTTGTGGTATGGACTCTCCTCCCACTTCATAGAACACTTTTTTAGTTACAGTTCTTAACGTGGACAGCCTCATACCCCAAATCTTACCTCTGCCTTACCTTAATTCAAACCCTAAATACCTTGTAGCGTCTGTGGTGAACCTTTATGCTTCTGGGTAGCATATGACATTGATCAAGCTCTTGGATGGTTAGTGGGGGTTGGTCTTAAGAACTTTTTTTCAGCTTAGAGGCAGTTATGCATCCAGCTCTTTGCCTAAACCAAATCTTGCTTGCATTCTGACTTCGAGTTGCCCTCTCTACAGCCTGGACCTGGGACAAGGTGAGCTCTTGGCGTAGCTCTTCAAGCTCCTTGGCGGGGTTGCTGCAGAGTCTCTGGTGTTCTGTATTCAAGAACAGTTTTAGGAAGCTAGATAAAACAGGTAAGGCTATCATCACAGGATTGAGATGCCAAACTGTGTTTATGTGGGTCTTTGCTGTCTGAGCTCCTCTTTGCCCAACAGGGAAATTGTGACTGACCACAATGTCACAAGCTACACAGATTTATGCAGAACATAGAATAGAATAGAAATATTTTAATAATCCCCAACATTAGGTATGATGTAATATAATGAAAATCCCCTCAAAGAAGATGAAATTTAGACGAAGACAAGAAATCTACTTGTCTCCTGTATATTGTGTCCTGATTAATTAACCAGAGCAAAGACATAACCAAAGGAGCACAATATAAACATAAATTTATTAACATCATAATTTAACCTACTGTTACACAGTGTCCCAAAAATAACATTCTCTGTCGCACATTTGGTTTGCTGTGTACGTGTCACCCTACCTTTTTTACATGTGATGACCAGTGTTGTGCCTGAACGCGTTCATTGAACGATAGTTCATGAACTCGTTCATATTTTGTATGAACGTGATATTACTGCCTGATGAACGTTACCGTGAACTCCTTCATTCTGGTGTCTGTGAACGTCACGCTCTCTCAGTTTAACTTCGTCCAATAGGGTGCCAGATTTCTATAGAGCCTTCCAGGCCAAAACCAGGGCTAAAACACACCGTAAACAGGCCTTCATATGTAGCGGAGAAAACACCCAATCTGGCAACACCAGCCACCAGTGTCTCACAAAAAGCAGTGGGGAGGCTTCATATGATCATTTAAACCAGTTTTATGACGAGGTCGGTGAGGATGGAAAAATCTGACATTTCTGTTCAAACTTTGCCCGCCGGCTTTCAGTCCCATCCACAGCAAACCTGAAACGGCACGTTGGACTGATCGGATATGAAGATGAAATCAGACGCATAGTTTCAGTGTTAAAACTGATAAAATAATTGCTGTCTGTGGTTCTATATTGGTTGTGACAATAATTTTGAAAAATAATAGCTGCGGCAACATATGGAAAAAAACAACTATGAACTGGATCATTTTTGGAACTGTGAACTTAGTTCAAAATGTTGAAGTATGAACTATGAACTGAACTAGTTCATTTTAAAATTTGTGAACTGAACTTTGAACTAGTTCATGTAGAAAGTGAACTTTCCCAACACTGGTGATGGCATCAGCCACTTGCACTGATCTGTTGTGCAGGAAGCTGTATCTTGCATCTTTACCCCAGCTTCAATGGAAAAAAGAACTGCCCCTAAATGAGAATGACTCTGTGAATAGAATAAAAAATTACATTTTTTTACATACACACACATATATTAAATCCTACCTATCCCTTGCTGCCACTGGGAAAAAAATAATAATAAAATAAATTCCCTACCAACCCATGACCTCAACTGACAACCAACCAGAACCAAAGACATTTTTTATGCCTTACTTACCCTGCCATGCAATTGCAATGAGCTGCAATGACTTCTCCATCCTCCGCAATAATCCAGGTGTTCAGAGGTGTTTCGCTTGATCTCTGAGAGTGGTTTTCCTTGAAACATAAACAACTGTCAGTCTAACGCAGGGGTCACCAACAGGGTTCTAAATTAGCACCGTTTACCAGCCAAATGCTGGTGAAATATGCAAGTGGCTGGTAGATTTGCTTCACTCACCAGCCAAAAACCCAGTGGTAATCTATTGAATGGCTGGTAATATTTGAACATTCATTAGCCATTTGGCTGATAGACGAAAATGTTAATTTTGAAGCCTGGTCACCAACATGGTGCCCGTGGGCACCAGGTAGCCCCCAAGGACCACATGAGTAGCCGTCAGGCCTGTTCTAAAAATTTAAATTGAATATTGATATTAACTGTTTCCCACCTTGCTAAGTCATTGTTGATAATTATTGTGAGAAATCATTAACATGATCAGTGTATCCACATAGATGAGTATCATTAATCATTAATAATCATATATAACTATCATTAATCATTAATAATCATATATAACTATCACTAATCATTAATCATTTATAACTAAAGGCAAACTGAGCACATATGTTATTCAGAAGAGTGTATCAAACTGGTAGCCCTTCGTATGACTCAATACCCACGAAGTAGCTCTCAGTTTAGAAAAGGTTGGTGACCCCTGATCTAACGGCTAACGTTGTCGTTACGTTGTGTTGCATGTTTGTTGACATTATAGCCGCTACTGCTAGCATCTTAACACATAAAACAATATAAGAACAAACACTCACCCTGGGGAAGACCAAACGATGATCATCTTGGAGCCGTTTGGTACCGAGGTTGTGGACCCACCCACTGACAAAAAAGTTGTATGCCTCCAGACTTTTATAGGCCTTCATTTGCTGTCTGGTGTAGTACGATGTCTGAAGGACCAGATCGTTGGTGATGTCAACAGCCTCGACTGTCGGCAAATCTTTAAGTTCTACCTAAAACTCACTCATCTTCATGAGGTACGGGTCACGTCCAACATATCTGTTGTTGGAGCCATTACACCACTTTGTTTTGTTTGTATAGGCTACCATGTTGGTTATGTCAATTAATGTGCAGTTTTATGTTTGAGCACTGGGTGGAGCATTGCTTTGGGAAGGCATAAAGGTAATCAGCCACAGGTACACAGGTGTGTGGAAAATGGGGAAAGCAGACAGCTTTTCACCGTGTTTGTAGTGTCAGTCGTGTCAGTGTTTAAGTTTTTGACAAGGAAAATGGATGGAACTAAGCCAGAAATGAAATGAAATGGACTGTATGCTTGTGCGACGGTAAGCAGGCCGTTATGGGAAATAAATGGGTCACAGCACCGAAATGCAGACAAATTGTGGACATTGATTATTGGCACGCAGAACACACGTCCAAGCAAATTCTCCCCTAATCCCACTGTACTGGCCTAATGTAGGAATTGATAGAAGACTCTACATCTGTTAATTAACTCCTTGTATCTATGTCTTGAAACTGGATCTAAATCAGTAAAATACGAACTCTCTGCAACGGTTTCCTCCATAATGAGCACAGCCCCTTAAATCAAAATCTGTGTCAGTTTCACGGAATCGCAAAAGATTCTGTGATGGGCCCACGGAAGAATTCCGTGAAATGAACACGGACCCTTAAGTTACGGAAAAGGTTGTGGGTGGTTTCCATGACATGCAGGACAACAACGGGACGGTTGGGTTTAGGTAAAGAAAAACGGGACAGTTGGGTTTAGATAAAGAAAAACAGGACAGTTGGGTTTAGATAAAGAAAAACAGGACAGTTGGGTTTAGATAAAGAAGAACGGAACAGTTGGGTTTAGGAAATGTGACACGTGGGACATGATCCCTGGTCTCCTGGGTGAAAGTCCTGTTGTTTGACCCATCCTCCCCCCCAACCAACCCACCATGCAGATTTTCGTGCTTTCATACTATTCTCTACCTTCGTCGCTCCTAATGCTACCTCATCTTCTCATTGACTTTACATTGGTGGTGGCCACCACCACGGAATGAGCTGTTAACAGATCGTGATCATTTCACGGAGTTCTGTCAGACCAGGCTGATCTGTAAAGTGCTATGAGATTACTCCTGATTTTACAATATAAATAAAATAAACTTCAATTGAAATTCAATTGAGATTTTGTTACAACCTGCTGCCAAGTGTAACGTTAGTGTTAACTAGTGTGACATGCAGCAGTGCTTCTGTTGCCTCTAACGTCGGTTTCGGAGCATCAGACAGCACCGAAATGAGGCGCCGAAATCTGTGTTGCTATTCTGTCCGGTAGACAGAGTCTGCACTGGTGCCATATTAACAACGGATTTTGACATGCGCCGTTCATGTGAACAGAAAATTGCATTGCCTGTATCTTTTCATGGCAACCCTCGATAGAGATTTATCAGCTTACTTTAAAGGTGCCCTGCCACACAAAACCGTTTTTGCATTTTTTGAAATGTGTTAGGTCCATATGTGTTTGTGTTATGTGGTGAATGTGAAAATGAACTGCTGCCTCCTTTGTCAGCTCTAGCCACTGAACAGAAATAAGCAGAGAAATCAGACCAATCACAAAAGCTGGTCAGTCTGACGTGGTGTTGCCTGAGCTCATTACTATTCATGAGCTCGCCCAGTTGCGCTGAGTAAAGGATGCTGATAGCCAGGCTCTCATTGGCTAGCTGTTAGCCAATCAGAGTCAAACAGCTTAGCTTGTTGAATATTAATGAGAACTGGCACAAATCGAGCTGAGTCTTCCTGCAGGCTTTCTATACCACGCTAGAATGGCTTGAAGCAAGGTAACCAAAGCATTATTTCCACAACAAATGTTACAGAGTCCATGGTAGACCTTCAGACATCACCCAAAAGTAATGAAATACATGTGGCACGGACCACGGACCGTACGGACCACGGATCAACTATGGTCCGTTACACCACTAGTGCCTTGTATAAAGGTTCAGACACACAAGGCCGATAATCGGCTGTCAGACAGTCTGGCGAGGTCGGTGACTCGAGTCTGTTCAGTGTGTTCCGTGCCAACAGTCAGACTCAATGACCAGTGTGACTAGAGTCTCTCAAAATCTGACGAAAATCTGTTAAATTGACCTTTGTTGATCTGAAATGAAGACAGATTCTTAAAATGTTTTCAGAAACGCATTTCAATGAACTATTTTAGTATAATATGAGATTGTATTCTGAACGAGCCGCCACAACAGTCTGGCTTTGACTTTCTGGAGAAACCAGACCCACGTGACGCGTTTGTCCAATCAGCTGCCGGTTTCATTTCTGGGCGACAATACAGATTAGCGGCGCCTGCTGTTATAGAGACGTATTACGTCTCGTCACTTCGGTGTGTTCCGAGATACTGTTTTGACCAACTCGGGGAGACTGATCAGTCCGACTATCTTTCTGCCGAGGGGCGGCCGTCTGGTCGGTGTGTCTCGACCGTAAGAGTGGAGTGTGATGAGAAGGCATGTAATGGGAAATGCACCTAAAACAGTTTACTTGTTTATAAGTTTCGAAGATTATCAAAGTTTAATCCAGAGATGAGAAATGTTGTGTTGATATTCCATAATCAATGTGCTACAGCAAATTCAATTAAATTCAATTTTATTTATAGTATCAACTCATAACAAGAGTTATCTCGAGACACTTTACAAATAGAGTAGGTCTAGACCACACTCTATAATTGACAAAGCCCCAACAATTACAGTAATTCCCTCAAGAGCAAGCAGTGCGACAGTGGCGAGGAAGAACTCCCTCTCAAGAAGAAACCTGGGACAGACCCAGGCTCTTGGTAGGCGGTGTCTGACGGTGCCGGTTGGGGATGTGATGAACAAATGGTAGTCGTAGTAGTTCAAATAAATGCAAATGTTGAGGACAACATTTAGTTTACGGGGGAGGAATGTGGCACTGGTAAAAACAGGCCCTTTAATTTAACATGTTTACCACACCCCACAAGACTCAAGCTGATTTGGTGCTTGATTCCCCCCTCGTGATAATGCTTTAGCAAAGCCCTGATTTTTTGATGGTTCTCAAGATTATTTTGCCAGATTTTTCTGTTGTGTGAGGTATCTTACATCCCCTATTTGCTTGGAAGTCCAATTTCAAATCCAATATCCTGTCGTAAGTGGGGAACGCAGAGCACAGCCGAGGATGCAGTAAAGTTTTGTTGGACTTGGCCTGGGCTTCTGTGGGAGATCAGTGCACATACCGAACTAATACCGCTGATCAGCAGATCACGAAGGGAGAAAAACAGGGAGCGCTAACAGAGCTAATGACAACAACGCATTAGTGAGCTCCATGATTGGCTCACACTCACCGGGCCAACCTGACTTCCGCAGGGAGCAGTGCTCAACGTTATTTGTCCCGGCCTGGATGCCTGCATAATCAGCAGGTAACCTCCGTATGAGCTCCCCAGAAGACCAGCCCGGGCAGCATGGTTCTTCCTGCCAGCTGTCCACAATGTTTGTATACTCTAAAGTCATGTTTAAACACGTGAGATTTCCGGTTTTCAGAGTCGGGACTCTGTTTGTGAGTGGAATCTCTGTGCGGTGTGCTGTTTTGGCTAAATTGTTAACTGTTGAATGTATCATGATGTGTGGGGACTCTCCCATTTTCAACATCTGTTAAGATTTGAAAAATATTTTAGCGTAGGCCAGGCATTAGACACCTGTGAACAATTATGGCTAAGCTCAGGCTGATTAAGCATGTTTTAGTTACTCCGCACATGTAAACTATTCCTGGGCTATTAGTGAGCCAGTAATTTACTTGTCATGCGTCAAGTCTCAATTAAAGTTGTAGTGCAGAGAAACTGATCTGGTCCAGTTGTTCATCTGGCAGCCTGTCTACTGTCATGACCCATGCTCTTTTTATTCAGCAGTGTCTTTTTATTCTAATGCATTGTATGTTATTGTTGGGCAGTATGTTGATAAGTGGCTCCTAGTTACACCTGGGCCCGGTGTTCCCAGTCCATCAGATCCTCCTGTTTTTCACTTATTCTCCCTCTTCTATCCTGCAGGCATACTGCCATTCATGTGAATCCTGAAAGAGACATGAGCTCCCCAGAAAGCCTCATTTTAGAAATTTAGGGGATGCGCTATTATATCATAAGTTTTGATGCCACTGTTTTTTTCTGTATCAATTTATATTTTCCCTAATATTTAGGTTCCTGAAATAAATAACTAATACTAAAGCACTTGTCAACATACATGTTTATCCACGCATAACAATTTCTGAATTTATTTCTTTATGTCTAATTAAAACAATGGTGTCTATTCCTGCTGTGGCCAACCATGCATGAGGGCACACTCAGCACACATTATGCACTGTACATTGTCTGGTTGTGTGATGTTTCAATTGTTTTTTTTCCTTTTAAGCGAAGATCAATAACTACAAGTCTGAACACTGCTTTAGGCTTCTTGTATACTCTTTTCATTTTGCGAACTTTTTTTGCAGCAGCAATGTTTTTGCTGTAGATGGACTTCATTTAAACTTTGCAGGCGCCTGTGCCCTATCCTCCAACATCTCCTACTGTATCCGGCATCACTGTAGTTCCACCAGTGTGCCACAACAGACTCAAACCGAAGTGGCTGCTTGTGTGTCACCACAAACCCAAACTGAAACTGAAACAGTCCCCGCCCATGCTTCTTCCAGGCTGGATCGGTCTCTCAAACTTTGATTTTTCCTGATCCCAGTCCCTGTGATAATGGTTCCACTCACACGTATAGACTCCCCTCTGGGCTAGGATCATCTTTTGTTAATAAACTTTGTGGTAGTAATTCCTTAACTTAATTAATTGAAATATCTCTTCAACCAACTCCCGCTAATGGGCCTAGTGTTTCTAATACCTCTATCCCTTTCCTTACTCCATTGAGTTTTAAAAAGCACAAGGGTCTTGGTATAATCCATCTGAACATCAGAAGCTTACTTAAGAACTTTGACCATCTCACTATTCTAGTTGAACAGACTACTCCTGATATTCTTTTGTTGGGTGAAACCTGGCTTGGGAAGACTATAGATAACTCAGATGTGGCTCTCTATAATTATGATTGGAATATATGTCAAATCTTGTCTCTCATTGTCAATTTTAAATGCTGTTTCTCTTCCTAATTGCTTTAAATTTCTAGCTCTAAAGGTACATTATGGTTCGGACCCACTGACTGTGGTCGGAGTCTACCAGCCTCCCTCAGCTGACATCACATGCTACTGACACCCTAGTGAATATGTTCTCTAAATATTCTGCTGATGAATTACTTATATTAGGTGACCTAAATCTGAATTGGCTGAGTGATGCTTCTGTGCAGTTTAAAAATCTCATGTGCACTCTAAACTTATCACAACTGATTACAGAGCCAACTAGCCCAAATTCTAAAGATTACTTCAAGTCTACACTCTTAGACCTAATTTTCACCAACAAGGCTGGCAAATATTCTACTAGCGTTGTCTTTGAGCTAAGAGTCAGCGATCACTGCCCCTTTGTCTGTGTAAGGCACATGTGTCAAACTCGAGGCCCGCGGGCCAAATCCGGCCCCTCGCACATTCTGGTCCGTCCCCCATATCAATTTAGGTTCACAATCAATTTTGGCCCACCTAGTTTTGGTGCGCCAAACCAAAAACATGGGAAACTGTTTTTCAACTTGCAATTACGCGACATTCAAAGCAGAATTTGGCAAATTTGCTGACTTTGAATCTCAGAAATTCCCCCAGAAGAAGAAGAAGCAGAGAGTTTAATATTCAGGCTGAGAAAGAGCTTGTAGTGAGTCAGCTGGGTGGTAGATACTTAGAAAATGTAATCATTGTTTTGCTTGATTTGCTAAATTCTAGGATGGCTTTGGAACTTTTTTGCTCACTTTTTTAGAGCTTTATGTGGACCAAACTGTAAGAGAGAAGACTATATGAGACATGCAATAATTGAGTCAAAGATATTTTATTTTTCGATGAAATAAAAGCCTGTCCATAAACTATACATGTCTGGCCCTTGGTGCAATTCTCTTTTTCCAGTGTCGCCCTTAGTGAAGTTGAGTTTGACCCCCCTGGTGTAAGGGATGTGTGGGTAAAAAAGACAGCGTCTCAGGTGGTCCCCAAGAGGAACCTTAGAAAGTTTGATGCAGAGCGTTTTTTGGGGGATTCAACAGATTTGGACTGGAGTTATATGGGTCAGTTTGATGACGTTGAGGTTGCGCTTGACTCTTTTGTAACTGCATTTAATTACTTTGTAAACAAGCTCACCCCATATAAAAGGACCACGATTAAAGCTAGGGTAGTGCCACGGGATACTCATGAGCTATCTACTAGGGGTGTGCCAAAAAATCTCACACCATGTCATGGGACCTTTAAATAAATGATCAGTTCACTACTCTTTGAATTTGGGTGTTTTATTCAATTTTATAGCATGTAAAGAAAATAATCGATAATAGAACATTGAAAAACGCAGGAAAAAAACTGAAAAAAGTGACAAAAACATTGGAAAAGCTTAAAAAAAAGGTCAAAAAAGGCAAAGTGCAGAAACATATTGACAGAAACTTTGAAAATAAGTGACAAAAACGTTGGATTTCTTTTTACATTTTGAACCAGAAAAACAAAACGTTGCATCATGGTCGATTGGGAAGACAACACAAGAGTTAAAGCCATTAGTGGTAAACTTCCTCTCTATATCTCTTTCCTATTACATTGGAATCTTGACTTCTATCAAACCAGATCCAACAATTGGCTCACTCCGCGCTCAGATCTTGGTTAAACAGCCTTTTTCTTCGATGCCCCTAGCACATGGAGCGCTCTCCAACAAACTCTGAGGTTACAGGTACTCCCATCTGCTACTGTTTTTGAACATTTGTTGTTTAATCTCCGCTCCTTAAATTGCAACTGTTTTTCGTTTTGCTTATGTTTATTTGTCATTGCAGCTGTTTTTTGTGTATGACTCTTGACGTAAACTCGTCGTCATTGAGGGAAACCTCAATGCCCTTCAAGTATAAATAAAGGTTAAATAAATTTGAGGCTGTGGGCATGTTCATAATTTTTACGGGATGCAGCCGAGGTCTGGTCTGTTCAACAAAGCAACACAAACCATTGCCTGTCCACTGTGGGTTGGCCCTTTTAATGTTTTTAAGCAGAGAGCTTTTTCTTTTTACTTTTTCACTTTGCAACAGTAAATAATTAGTCTATTTCTTTGTTCAGCATGTTCACTATTTGTTTTAATGTATTGCAATTCTCACTAGACATTTGGGCAATACTACAAAATGGCAAAAACTCTATGTACTGTATAGGGCTAAGACTGTTGTTAAAACGACAGCGTCAGTTGTTTCACCAAAATGATATGTTCACGTTCAAGTGCCACAGAAATATTATGACATTATCGACGGCATTGGACTTCCATGATCATTCTCTAACCATAACCACATAGTTGGTATTGTTGCCATGATGTCAAAGCTCCTTCGCCAAGTCATTTTAACCCAAACCACGACGATTTCCTAAACCTAACTAAACATCCAGTGTTGTTAAGGCTTTTGGAAAGGCAGATGAGGAACTGCTCTGATGTTATTAAGGATGGATTCATCTATATTTGTTTTTTATAGCAGCATTTTTAAATGCAGAAAACACAACCCCTAAAGAAAGTAATATATATAAATATATATGTTGCTGTGTTTTCATGTTTTTAGCACTATAAAACTTTGTTTACAGGCTGTTTGACTTTGATCCGTCATTATTACATTATTGCAACTCTTACATCTGGATTCTGAATCATCTCAAACTTCATCCCTTAAACCAGTGGAAACTAAGGACAGTTTGTGAAACGGTTTATTGAGGTCATTGGCAACAGTACCGTCTCAGCTGGGTCAGGTTAAAGGTATAAGAACAGGGTGGACTCACAAGAACTTTTTTCCTGTGTGAATAAATATTTTTGCAGGAATGATTAATGGATTCATCTGTTTTCTTTCGAAGAAATAAAACATTGTTTGTTGCTTCCCAAGTTCTGTAACACCTCTGGGACTCATCAAGGATGCAATTATCAGGTTTATTCATGTCAACACTGTTTGCGTACAAAAGATCCCTTCACCACCATCCTCCCAAACAACATCTACTGGAAAAGGGCTTAAACCGGAATCTTTTTACGAGCATGGGTTGCAGACTTCCTCTGGAATTGTGTGGAAGAATGTGAGTGCCAAGTTATTATGGATTTAAAATTGCATTCACGCATGCACTCACACCATTATTTCTCTTTATTTTTAGGTTTCCTTTTAATAATGCCCTCTGGTAGCATTGCAGAGCCATAAACTTGCATTCTAATGAGTCATTGTTAAGATGAAAGTTTTAATTCTGGTTTAAGGTCAACGGAGAATAAGCTACATATTTTACTGTAAGCGTACATACTATGGGCCCTATTTTAACGATCTAAGCGAACGGCATGAAGCGCATGGTTCAAAAGAGTTGTACTTAGTGTCTTCATTAATTTGGGTGTAACATGCAATCAGCCAATCAGAGATCATCTCCCATTCCCTTTAAAAGCCAGGCACGTTGGACCTTGGAGCATTGCTTTTATGATGGAGGATTTGCACCATAATATTTTTATTTGTAATCTTCTGCCTGCGTGTGTGTGTGTGTGTGTGTGTGTGTGTGTGTGTGTGTGTGTGTGTGTGTGTGTGTGTGTGTGTGTGTGTGTGTGTGTGCCGCTGTGTGTCCCTGTGTGTGTAACAAGCATAGTGTGCACGCGCTGTGCACGAGCCTAGGAGCATTTTACTAATGCTCTGTTAAAATAACAATGAAATGCTGCGTTATTTACTTTAGACCAGGTTTTTGTTGGTCAATGGTGGGATCACTTCCTGCTGCCTCAAGACAGCAATACTCCCAGAATGCACCTGAACACACCTCCCTGTAAGACCAGCACGTCCAGAATGCACCTGAACACACCTCCCTGTAAGACCAGCACGCCCAGAATGCACCTGAACACACCTTCCTGTAAGACCAGCACGCCCAGAATGCACCTGAACACACCTTCCTGTAAGACCAGCACGCCCAGAATGCACCTAAACACACCTCCCTGTAAGACCAGCACGCCCAGAATGCACCTGAACACACCTCCCTGTAAGACCAGCACGCCCAGAATGCACCTAAACACACCTCCCTGTAAGACCAGCACGCCCAGAATGCACCTGAACACACCTCCCTGTAAGACCAGCACGCCCAGAATGCACCTGAACACACCTCCCTGTAAGACCAGCACGCCCAGAATGCACCTGCATTTGCTATTTAAACGATGCGGGCGCTGGACGGGAAACTGACAACTGCGTCGGTCTTAAACTAACAAAGACATTTGCGTCGGGCTTTGCGCTGTGCTGTGCCGGGTGCAAGACAGGGCCCTATAAGTGAATCCCATATCAAGGTGTAAGTCTAAAGGGAACCAAGTTCTTTACGGCACCTAAACTCTGGAACGACCTGCTTGACAAACTCAGACTTACAAAGTGATCTATTGATCTTCTTTTTAAATCTCTTCTGAAAATATATTCCTATTAAAAAGGCTTTTTAACAACTGCTTTCCCTCTTGATGGTCACACCATGCTGTGAAATATTTTGACTTATACGCAGACTGAACTGCCATCTTAGAGTTCATTATGCAACACAAAATTGTCACTGAGACGTGTGTGTAAAAAATCATTTGACTTTGTGTCAATCTGGAGACTCCACAATGTGCAAGAAAAAGAAGGTTCTGGAAGGTAGTTTTTTTTATATGAGTCCGGTTCTGAGATTATACACAAACACACAAACTGTTGCAGAGGTGAACCAATCACGTTGTGTTGTTTACTTATGAGGATCATAAAGACAACAACAGGAGGCTGTATAGATGGTGGAATTTTTACTTGACAAATTACAGACATGGCACATTCGCATGGGATTAAGATCACAGACGACAAACGCAATTATTACCAATTAACAGACACACTCTTTCCGTTCTTACCTTTTACAACAAAAGCCCTAAACATATAGGCTGCGTAACAGTTTACCAGAGGGAATTAAATTCACTTAAAGGACAATTCCGGTGCAAAATGAACGTAGGGTTAATAACATATGTGTACCGAGTCGACTGTTCTCTGCGACATGTTTTCATACTAATCAAATGTGTCTCTAGCTTGAAACAAGCTAGCGCAAACCGCTGATTAGCTTAACGCTAGCTTTCGGGGCACAGGGTAAATCTCTATTTCTACACCACTAACAAGGCTCAAAATAGCACCACACTTCAACGGTAGCATAATGAGGGTCCCTACATGTAAACCAAAGCATTGTAAGTGTACAGACAGTTTATTAAAAAGATAGATTATAAAGACATTACCTTCGGGTATACAGGCAGACGCCATCTTGGGAAAACAGACATGACCAGTTGAACCACGAACGCCGTGCTTTAGCTATGTAACTGGTTACTGGTTGCACGGCTTTCGTGGTTCGACTGCACATGACTGACCCATTCGATTAGTATGAAAACATATCCCAGAGAACGGTCGACTCGGTAAACGTGTTATTAACCCCTAGGTTCATTTTGCGCCGGAATAGTCCTTTAATCCCTTGCGATTCTGCCATGTCTGTAATTTGTCAAGTAAAAATTCAATTACCTAACATATTTTGCCAAACACAGAGGTTGTGTTATAATATTAGTCCAGTGCAAATCAGCATATCTGTTATTCGGGGTCGTATCGGCTGTGTTGGCAATTATAAATGAAAGCCTGGACATCATATGTGGGGGATGATGTCATTAAATTCAAGTAAAATACAGACTTTGCTTATCCTGTGCGAATGCACCGCATTACTACTAAAACTATACTATATTAATCTTTCTGAATATGTCTCATATCAGAAGACTCATTTAGGCTAATTAAGAGATAATGCTGCGATGTGTCATCATTAATGATCCGGTGTCTTCACTTCTTCACAAACCATCTGTGGTTGAAACAGAATCAGTCATATCCACATTTAACAAAGGTAGATGTGCCGTTAGTTGCTTAGTAACGTTAGTAAAAAGAGTAATTTGCAAACGGCAAGCTAGACAATTTACCAGCCAGATCACACCGGGAGTCTGGACGAATGAGCTGACGTTATCCACTCAAGACAGTATTTTGCTGTTAGCTAGCTAGCAATACATGTCTCCTCTAGGAGTTCTTCAGAACGGAGGCCCGGGAAGGGTTTTGTAAATTAGGGGGCTTTCACACCTGCCTCGTTTAAGTCCGGTTGAATCGCAGTAGAGTTCCTTTTCTCCCTTGGTTTCTGCAATCGCACTCGGATGCAGGGGCGTCGTACTGGGGGGAAAGGGGACTGAGTACCCAGAGCCCTCATGTGAGGAGGGCCCAAAAAGATGCTAGAATGAACAGCTGTGGATGCGGGGAGGGGCCCATAGAAAATGCCCAGAATTTTGTGCTACGCCCCTGCTCGGATGCGCACTAAAAGCGGACCAAACAAGCATACCGAGACCTCCTTGACGAGGTGGTCTTTTTCAATCAAACTCTAGAGCGGTTTGTTTGTGGTGAGAACGGGAACAGACCTCAACCCGCACCAACTACTGTATTTATGTACGCTTGCGTGACACGAAATCAAACAAACTATAGGTGGGAAAACGCCCTTTCTCCCTGCTGTTAAGAGACTACTTCAGTGGGAGGAGAGCGGACAGCAGCTCTGGATTCCTTCAGTCAGCTGCTGCAGCAACACACATTTAGCCAGGTGCAAGCCCCAGCACCGGGGATCTGATCCATAGACAGTCTCTGGTCTGATTAGGCAGACTGATGTCATGAAGTGGCGTATGTATGACACACCAATTTGTATGCCATTACTGGCGTGTTATCAAGACGCATACTCGCTTTTTAGCGTGTTTATCAACGCCGTTTGGCCTCCATTGACTTACATTACCTTGCGATTGCGTGTGAATTGACGCCGTAGAGAGTAGTATGAAAGGAGGAGAATCTGTAGGGAGGTTGGTCGGGGGGGAGGATGGGTCAGATACAGGACCTTCATCCAGGAGACCGGGGATCAGGTCCCATGTGTCACGTTTCCTTCGTGTCCCGCATGTGATGTTTCCTTTCCACGTTTGTTCTTTTCCTAAACCCAACCAGCGTGTGACGTGTCCTACAGCCAACCGTAGCCTCGCGATAACTTTAGAAAGTGGCGTGTATAGCGCTGTGACGTTGCAGACTGCCGTCTATACAGCGTAGACATACACACAGATAGCTCAAAATGCGTCCAGATAAAGTGGCGTGTATGCTTACGCGAAGTCATGATGTCACGTTGGATTAGGTCAAAGTTGCATATAATTAAGGAAAAAATGAAGCTGCGTGGCAGGACAATGCTGTATTTGTCAGGTTTACATGGGCTTTCAAGGTTTTCATGGACTTTCAGTCTGTGTTCCCCAGCACTCACTCCTCTCAGCCGTTCACTACTGATTACACGCACCTGCACTGCATTACGCCAGATCATCAGTTCACCACCTGCATCTCATCAGTGACCACCTACATAAGCAGCACAGACACACTCACGCTTTGTCTAGTCTCGTTTGTTCACGACACTCTGACTTGCTCTTGCATTCCTAGTTTATTCCCGGTACTTATTTACCTGTTGTTTGTATCCTGTTGTCTGCTGCTGCTCTGAGCCTCACCTCGTCTCCTGCCGGTATCCTGCCTGTTCACACTACTCTCTGTTTGGTTCATTGTGAATAAAGCTCACTGCACTTACTCAAGTCTGACTCCTGCTCCTTCCGTGCGTGACAGTATTACTGTTACAGAGTATAATTCTGTGACATTGTAGGATTTACAATTACTCCCTGACGTATCATCTGGTGTGTTTCACCCTGTTGACACTAAAATGACATGGTCTTTAACTCAAGACAGATAACTGATGGTGTTGATTCAAAGGGCTGGAACCAGGACAAAGCTACACCTCTGGGTTGTTCAAAATAACTAAGACGTGACATACACACATGGTTCTATTTAGTTTGAGTGTCTAGAATTGCATCTTTCATCCTTTTGTCTTCTTTGTCCATGTGTTGGTTGAGCAGTGTCCCTCTATGTGGTTGTTGTGCATCCCACCAGAGGCCTCTAGGTTTTTTAGGTCCTTAACACGGAGCCCCCTGGTTTTAGCTGACACTGTGCGTACAGATTCACAATCCGTGCCCTCGGTTTTGGTGTGTCTCGGGCTTTAGAGTCCAATGTGAGTCTCTCTCTTTGAGTCTCGACTTGGTCCAGTTCTGGTGGTTGATTAACGTATATATTTTTGCTGATTGGCTGTCATAATGGGCCCAATGGAAAATGTTTGTGATTACTCCACATTTGAATTGTAATTTGTGAATAAAACCTGAATCTGCAGCAGAACCAAACCAACTGAAAGTCAGTGCTTTGGGGTCCTTCTGTAATTTAGGGGTACAATGGTTCTGGAGAAAGGTACAAGCAGCAATACCAAGAAAGCAATCGGCCCGTTCCAAACAAGCACGTTTTGAACGTGCACTGCACTAGTTAAAAGACTAACTGGAAAAGATGGAACCCCATTCATTGCTATGTACGTTGCTCAGTGGGCACATATGCTTTAGACTTTTGCGGGCTTCTGTGTTTTTGGGCCTCCTACAGCCGAGCCATGTGCGTTACAGACTTTCTCTGGCAAATTTAATGATGTAATCTGAGCAGCTCTAACAGATTTTCCACAGTTTTTTGGACTAAATGGATTCATTTGAGTCATTTGAGATCACCCCACACCCACGACTGTGCACTAAAACGCACTTAAGCCATGAACACTTTATAGCTTCAGACCAGTAAAAAAGCTTTTTACAAGAAAAAAAAAAAGCTTTTCCAATTTTAAAGCTTTCAGCTATCATTTTACATTGTTAAAAGACTGGAGCAATGGGACATTTCCTGGTGGCCCGAGGGCCATTTATACTGGCCGTGAACAGGCAACTTGACCAGCGATGATACAGCAAGCAGGAATGAGTTGACCTACCTCTCCGAATCCATGCATCAGGCGTGCTGCTGATGCACTCCGGCCATAGCTGCAAGCCACACTTCTCCATCTGTGAGACGTGATTGGTTGACTTGACAGCGATGCCCATAGCAACAGTCTTCCTGCTTCTCTACCGAAAACATTAAAGACATAAAGTTGCACTTACATCCGAAGAAAAGGAAAGGTGGAGCAGAGAGAATAACACCTCACCAACGGCAACATGTGTCTTCGCCCTTGCCTGATCACAGCCATTTTTGTTTTTCCTTACCTTCTCTTTGGCTGTTTCTTTCTCGGCCATCTTTCCTCTTGACAATGCGCTGTGGAGTCCAACATGTTAGCATGTGTCAGATTTACCATCCCTCTCGCTCACACTGCCTCTCTTTATACAGCCATGGCCTTTCCCTGCACGAGCACAGAGCCAGGGCTGAGCATGGACACCAGATTTCTTTTGTCAGTAAGGCAAGGCAGCTTTATTTGTAGAGCACATTTCAGCAACAGGGCAATTCAAAGTGCTTTACATAAAACATTAAAGAGCAGTTAGAAAACAATTAAAAACTATTTAAAAGCATTAAAAGACAAGAATAAAATGTAAAGAGCAGTTAGAAAACAATTAAAAACAATTTAAAAACATTAAAAGACAAGAATAAAATTTACAGTGCAGTATAAGAATTTAAAGAAAGAGCAGTTAAAACAATTAAACATATAAAAGCAAAAACATAACAAAGATAGGTCTTCAAATCAAACTGACAGTTTAGGATTGTGGTTCCCAGGTTCTTAGTGAGCTAATGTTGATATGCTGAAGTAGGCCAAAGGTCAGCCATAGCTACGTTGTTAGCTTCAGTACCCACAGAAAGGACAGCTCGCGGAGCATGAGGAGATATTTACTGAATTTGACAAAGGTGTAATGGATAATAATCAATGACTGCGCCTTTAATGAAGCCTACTAATGAATAATTGAAGTTTTAAAAAAGTGTGTTGCACAATATTAGAATATGGCAAACTAACAAACATGATCATAACATGTAAAATATTGCTGTTTCTCAGAGATAGAATATTTTTCTAGTGCCAAATTTGACCAGAAATTCAAATTTATGCACAGTAGGGGAGAGCGGGGTGTGTTGAGCCAGTTTTTTCTTTAAAATTGAGGGCATGACAGTAATCTGTACAACTAAAATATCTACATGTGGTGCATTCCTGGGAATCATTACTTCAGATCTCGAAAATGAAGTCTCTTGGCTCAATTTGCCCCCAGTGAGGGGTAAGCTGAGCCGCGGGTGAGGATAAATTGTGCCAGGGAAGCCTAAAGCAGTTTTGAGCTGTCAATCTTCCTCTATAATGCCATTCCACCGTCTTTACCACGTCTTTTCGACATTCTTCTAAGTGTGCACACGGCCCTGCCATCTCATGCCCTTTTATAGGAGGCCTTTACCTATGCTAAATAGTAGCAACAGGCACAAGCTTACAATTTATGAAGACATTGGGATTCATCATTCTAAGAACACACCTGTGAACAACTCTGCTGTTTAAGAACAAGTCATGAATCAGACGTAGACTTTTCTTAGAAACTTTCTTAAGAACAAATTTAAGAAAAAACTAACTGGCTTACTCTCAACTAGTGTCAGAAAGTGCCGGATGCTTGTTTTCCATGATAGACGGGGGCAAGTTGCAATCAATAACCAAGTTGGACAGTACTGCGTTGGTAATAGCTTTCTGTAGCTACTGCCCTTAATGCACGTCCATGGACTGTGAGATTTAGGGCTGTTGTGGTTCAGTTGCGATGCTTTTATTCATCGGTAAGAGGTATGCATATTAAACAGATGTCAGAAAACGCCAAAAGATGTGCTCTGTTGGCCACACTGCCATGTGTGTTACATCACTAGACTGCTTTTCACACATTAGGCATTAGGACTCAATAGACAGTATGATGTTTGAAATAAAGACCTCAGTGTTCTATCTCTCACAGAGGACAATATGAATTGTCTCATCTCTGGAGGGAGTACACTGTCACATTTCCTGCAATTGTGAAAGAAACTACACCGATATGAAATGGCACCTGTTCATGTTCACTTGCAGCCCTAAGAGGCATGCTCCAGCTGTGACCCTAGCATTTACACACACTCACAAAAACACACACACCTTTGCATGCAAACTCAGTGCTGAGCAGCTGTTTGTGTGTGTCTGTGCAAACTGTCTGCTCTGCTGTCTTCACAGCAACAACCTCCCCATTGACATCTGTTTGGACTACACCTTGGGCCATAAAATGATAAACCCTTTCTCCATATCTTGTTGTTTCAAAATGCAGCACTTGAACAGCATATTTGATGAAGTTGATGTACAGTACTTGCATGATTCTTGCCATTTTTGGGTTGTATCCACATGGTTGAATGCACTTATTGCAAGCTGCTTCGGATAAAAAAATATAAATTTCTTGACTTATGACATAAATCTGTGTACGATTGAATTAAAACACCTGCACCAGTTTTCTGTGTAAAAGCCCTTACAACAATAGAGGAAGAATTAAGGCCTTTTAATGCTTCTATGTAGAATCGACGGCGTACCCCTGCAGACCCCTCTGCGTCTACGCCATAGCCTGACCACACCTCTCGAAAAATACAATAACTACACATCACAGCGACGCACGCCGCTCGGCCATGGCGTGGTATTGTTGCATTTACCCCCAACTCATGTCCTGGTTCTCCTTCTCCATCAACACCATGAGATCAAGGAGAGGGTTAACTCCTCCTGCTGCAGATCTCCCACCGTGGTCAGAAAGAACAGGGGACACACTTTGGTTCTCTCACTAGGACTCTACTCACTCTGAAGATAATCACCATCACTCTCTCACTCACTCTACCACACACACACACACACACACACACACACACACACACACACACACACACACACACACACACACACACACACACACACACACACACACACGTATAAACATCAGGCCACTTATGTAGGCTATGGCGAAAGCTCTGCGTGGAGCCTCAGCAGAACTGTAAAAAGGCCTTTAGGACCGATTGACACACTTTAATAATTAGGAATGATTGACACACTTTTTCCATTGTTGATTCATGTGTATATCATTTAGTCTTTGTCGAGTGTTGTAATAGTGAAAAACGCCCTCCCACGGTCCCTGGTGACATCTATAAATGTCTTGCTTTGTCCGACCAAAAACCCAGAGATATTAAATGTATAAAACAGCAAAATAACAGAATATCTCCACACAGGCCAGAACCAAATGTTTTGGTATAACTAATTATCATTTCAGCCCTGAAACCGTACACACAGATACATCCAATGAAAATAATATGCCGCTAAACCGCAAAATAGTTGCATCTGAATCTGATTCATAGGATATGAAGTTTGCAAAAGGCCAGTGTCACAACACATTACAGCCCTAAAAGCAAATATACTAGTTTTATTGATATCAAAGCCAACATGTGACAACTATAACTGCTAAAAACATTGTTTTCGTATTTAGCTATTGGGCCTCTGCAAAATGTATTTGGGCGGCTGTCACACAGATAAGGCTCATTGCTTTTACTGATAAATAATTTGACCAAGTAGTTTTAGCGTCCTTAATATAACTATGTGTTAACCACAGGGAGGGCCAATCACAACATTTTTTTAAAAAGTCACCGACACACTTTGTAGTTCCAGTTTGAGAATTTGTTAAACCAAACTAATAAAAAATAAAAATGGTGAGAAACAATAAAACAACAGAAAATGGGGCTCTAAGTCTCTCGCTTTCCAAACACAGCTCCCTGGATTCCACCCTGATCATGATTACACCATGTTGTTCCAAGTTCTGTCTTCCATCTTCATTAATAAAGATTTTTGGGGGGGGCCTGTGCTCAGTGACAGTTGTACTTGGGCAGAGTGGAGACAGAGGACAGCCAAGGCGTGAGAAAAAGCGCCAGTTTGGCTGCAGATGTGGTGGGATGCTAGCCACATAGAAGAGAATAATGAGCTGTTTAGGAACACTGTCCAGACCTGAATGCCTCATTAAAGCTCCATCTGAGGGCGGATTCCACATTGTGTGACTCATTAAAGGCCTTTTCCACCCCCTCCCTGTGTCCTAATACAGGAGCTCGATAGTCTGAAGGACTTGGCCCCTGAAGGTATGTTTATAGGCTCAGGCTAACCCCGCTCTACGACCCAAAATGAGATATGCTAATGCTAATGGGGCTTTTGGGAATTTGTCGATTCATAAATTAATCAGTTTAAAGTTTAATACACCCATTAAAAGTTTCATTTATCGTTAACACCTCGTCATGATCAAAATACCAGGAATTTAACATCCTAGCACCCTTCTGCACCGTGATACTGTTGGCGGGTGTAATTTGGTTGAAAGAAAATAGTTCTTCCAGGAAACTGCTGGCGACCAGGTCTGTGGATTATCTTTGAGTAACCAGATCATGATTTCTGGAAAGAGATATTGCTGTTGAGTTTTTTCAAATGTCTTTTTTGGCACTTTGAGCACCATAAGCCGAATGCAATCCAGGTCCATTATACTGTTTGATATCTCCAACACTGAACTCACACCAACTCAATCTAAACTGATAAATAGCACTACAGTTAAGAGGAAAAATGTGTATGTTTTTTGAGTTTGTGGTGAACTTTCCCCTAAGTAACAGTGACAGTTGAAACTTAAAAAACACGTTGTTTTGCGTCTATAAATATATGTTTACCACCCATGACCTGAACACAAACACCTGGTAAATATGATGTGGCTAAAAACACAATTTGTGAGTTTATGAGGATCACCCTTCATTAAACTAATAACAATTACAGAAATTAGGCTATAGAAGGCTGAAGGCTACAGTTACTTTGTCGGTTTCTTGGCCTCGAATAAACTAGTCCCTTAAATTAGGACCCAGAAACCTGTACTCCATAAGATCCGGGCCCGGAAAAGGGACAGCGTTTATGTACTTGCTAGAGATTTTCTGAGAAACGCAAAAATGAACCAATATGAAACAATCCAGCACAGTCACACCAGCTGCCTCTCAGCTAAATGACTCAAGTCGTTGGCCCTCATTTCTGAAACGTGCGTACGACCTTAAACAGGCGTAGGACGGGCGTACGCCGATTCCTAGGCAAAGGTCGGCATTTATTAATTTGAACGTGAGCGTAGGCTGCGATAAAATCTCACGTCTGGTCTGAACTCGTGTACGCAAGTTTTGGAGTCAGTGTGGCCTTGCGGTGCAGCATATACTCAGTCTAACAGGAGAAGTCATCAGTTGATCACTTATCAGCAATGGCAGATCTGGCGCTTTTAGAAGACCTCTATGACCGTGTGCACACGTATGCGTACGTTCTGCACAACATCTCACAGGAAAACAGGGTGCTAAAAGTAGTGATGGAGCCAGATGACCTGATGACCAGAGAGCAGAGTCCAGCACAGCCCCAACTGGGGGCTAACGAAGGAGACAGGATATTATTCCTCACTTTTAAAAGGTATAGTGTTATGTTTGGCAATGATACTCAGGAAACATGACGATGCACAACAATTATTTCGGCTTATTTTTCCAGCCCCTCTGCTGTCAGGAGACAGGGTCGGGGGGGCGGAGGACCCGCGCTCTCCCTCACAGCTGCAGCCTGGCTCTGACTCAGGAAAAAAACAAAAATATAAAGACACTGCATAAACTCCGCTACCGTGTGTTTATTTAAATATAGGTACAACATGTTGGCCTAAGATATTGCAATATAAGGCTGTATATTACTATTAGGACTATAGCATACATATGTCAAGGATGTATAAATTAAATAGGCTAAACTTCAGCTGGAGTCTGATTTACTACGGCAACACTGTTGACCGCATCAGTGATTTTTTTTCATCCCACATTCTTTCTCCAGCCTTTAATACCAGTGTTCAGGCTGCCAAATAGTACACCCGTTAGTGCAAATGAACCGGAGATATCAGGGTTTCAGTCTCCACCTCTGAGAAGAATAGAATAGAATAGAATAGCCTTTATTGTCATTGCACTGTGAAGGTACAACAAAATTTAGGGTGCTCTCACAGAGCCACCCTTGCACCACACAAAAAATAAAAACAAACAAGAAAAAACAAGGAACGACATACTGTATGTCCAGGCAAGGACAAGAAACAGGCTCAGCGAGCAATATGCTCTCATTTAAAATAGTATCTACTAACATACTAAAAAAAATATATATTATTTGCGTATGTATTTAAATATAAATATCCATAAAATATAAAAGATAAAAAATGTGTCTGTAGTTATTATAAAAGTTTGGAGTGAGCGCTTATGATAGAGTATCCATGAATGTCATGGACAAAGTGAGTGTCCATGAGTATTGGGGAAAAAGCTGTTTGTCAGCCTGCTGGTGTGAGATGTGATTGACCTGTAGTGTCTCCCCGAGGACAACAGATCAAATAGGGGGTAAGGAGGGTGTGAGAGGTCTGTGGTGATGGCCTTGGTTTTCCTAAGGCAGCAGGAGATAGCAATGCAGTGCAATGAAGTGCCGCTTCTCAGCCGGATTACGTCTCGCCATGTCGTAATTTGCAGGGGCGAGGCCTCAAAACCCAGAATGTATTGGGGCGTGATATTTAAATGACAATCGTTTCCAGCCGCTGCATTTATCAATGTATGACCATTCTTACACTCTGATTGGTGTGATACCAAGGTTTCATGAATCACCCGTGGAGCCTGTCGTAAGAGGATTTCTGCGCTCATATCTGCGCTGGTTTCTACGTTAGGGTGATAAATCAGGGCCAGTGTGATTTTGATATCGCTGACAACTCTATTTAGGCATCATTATGTACTTCCCTGGTGTTAAAATAAGATAAGCTGACCAAACATCCGTTGACCACTATATGCGCGGTACTTCATGTAGATCATTTTCAATTCTGAGGACTTTCTGCCTCCATAGTATTTTATCTCTGTGCATTCAGAGCAGTCATACTTCTGGTTTGTCTGGACTCTCCGATGGATTGAGATGGGTTCAAACTAAATGTTTGTTAAACTTCTACAGGCATGTGAGGAGGAGCGGAGTTTCCAACAGACTGCTGGGATTGGCTGGTTTGGTTGGATATTCAAGCAATACGATGTCGAGACTGCTGACAAACTCTATCTCCAGCACCATCTTGTGGCTGCAGCTCGACTACCTCACACCTTTCTTGACATGCTCTGCTGATCGTCCATGCAGCACCTACAGAACACAACCATCTCCCATCTCACACTTGAAACTTAATGCAACACTATGTAACTTTTAGCCCTACAGGTTGTCTCATTGGAACTACAACTGCAGCTAAAACTTACATGGTGTTGCCATATATACATATCCTCAAAGTAAAACTTGATATTCTGAGTTTCCACATCCTTCTTGAACCTCAAATTCAAACAGAATTTCGAAGATGCTTAGGCGGTAGGGTTGGGTACCGAAACGCGATGCCAATAGGGCACCGGTTCCGACGTAAACGGTAGTAACGAGACCGAATAAGAACGAAAATTTCGGTTCCTCATTTTGGGGCCTGACTTTGTTTTTCAGAAGCATCGCTGCACGGGACAATTTTTTTTTTAGCATAAAACACTTAATTTCCTGCATTCTGGTGAATTTTCATGCACCTATTTCTACCTTTTTCTGAATCAATATGCCTGAAATATCTTTATGTAAAGGGAAACATTACAATCCAAATATAAAAACATAATGGAGTATATTGCACTAAGGCACTCAGGCATTCTGTATTACTTTAATCTATTTATTCTCCTTTAGATCAACTTTTCTAATTATATCTGAGTCCACACACATGTAGCTTAGCATAATTTACTCTTCCCTCCTCTTTTGCATCTTTTGTTGAGGAAGTAACCTCCTTAAAGTGATGGTTCGGAGTAATTTCACCCTAGGGTCCTTTGCACCAGCACTTTGAACAAACACCCTAGAAACTTATTATAGGGGGTGAACATTGGAGAGTAGCGTAGTAACAGCTGAATAGCAGCTTAGGGCGCAGGGCGGATCCAGTGATGTATCTCGTAAATGACCCCACTAATAATGCCCGAAATGATACCAAACTTCTACACCAGTACAAATAGGTTATGTACTCATAAAACGATGGATTGTAAAGTTTGTAAGTACACCAGGAGTTTATGTAAATAACACTTGCCTGCTGGCTTCTGCTCTCTGCTGCTGCTGCTGCTGTTACTACCGGGCAGTAAGAGTGCTTAGGGGCCGTCTACAAATTACAACAAAAGCGTCAACAAAAGTAAGTGCTGTAGAATAACTAGCAGGAGACAAGTTATAATTGAGGTAAGTTTGGAGACATTACCTTATTTAATCATTAAATTAATAAATATTTTTGTTGCATCTCTTTTCGGTGTTGTAATTTGTAGACGTCCCTAAGCACTCGTCTTACAGCAGCAACAACAGCAGCAGAGAGCAGAAGCCAGCAGGCAAGTGTTATTTACATAAACTTCTGGTGTACTTACAAACTTTACAATCCATCGTTTTATGAGTACATAACCTATATGTACTACTGTAGACGTTTGGTATAATTTCGGGCATTATTAGTGGGGTAATGTTAAGAGACACTTCGGATCCATTAGCCCCTGCGCTAAGCTATTCAGCTGATAACGCTACTCTACGCTAACTCTCCCAATGTTCGACCCAGGTGAAAAAAGCTTCTGGGGGGGTGTTTGGCTCGAGGTCATGGTGCAAAGGACCCTAGGGTGAAATTACTCCGAACCATCACTTTAAATGTGCATATGACAATTATTCACCTCAATTATACATCATTAATTTTAACGAATTAA
Source organism: Perca fluviatilis (assembly GCF_010015445.1). NCBI lineage: Eukaryota > Metazoa > Chordata > Actinopteri > Perciformes > Percidae > Perca > Perca fluviatilis. Next base: position 1,975,479 of record NC_053115.1, on the reverse strand, counting down.
TAAACCCCTGCTTATTTCTGCTCATGTTCAAAACTTTGTGCACATTCAAAATATATCTCTGTTCTCTGAGGTTTGGAGGAGTCCTGATATTTGGAGAAAAATAAAGTTATAATAGGCTATTACAAGAGTAAAGTCACAATATTTCAGAGAATAATCTACCTGGACAATAGCCTGCTGTGCATTACGTGATTGGTCTGCTGAGACGGTAGATCTCAGACCGTCTGACAGACTCAGAGCCCCGTTTGGGTCTCTGGTCTGTGAATGAGACAAAGTTTAGGGAAGAGGCTGAATGCTGCTCTACGTCGGAGGTGGAAAACCGAAACTACGGCAGAAATACACAGAGCTCAAACGCGACACGTCGACAGAAGAACGCGTCCTTTATAAACCTGAAGCTGCCCAGCTTTTCACAGCGAGGGTGGACACAAAGCGATGTCTGGTTTTATATTCATCAGTCAACTTTTCAAATACGTTCGGGGCTACAGCCCCGGCAAAATCAGCTGATGCCACGTCTGTCAGTGGGAACAGTGAGGCCCCCAGGCTTTTGATGAGCAGAGGTATTCGATGCGAGGCTGCAGAGAGAAATAAACACAAGTCGTCGTATAAAAGGCTCCATTACCTTGTACCTCACGTTATGGCTCCGTAGCAGACGCTTTTATAACAATAGGCTAACGATTGGGTCATAACCACGAGACTTACTGTCACACAGTAGAGGAATTACCGTATAGTACAGGAGAAGCTCTCAGGCAGTTTGGACTTCCATTAGCTGTTTAGGTTTAATGACTAATGTTAACTAGCATGTTAGTGATCAGTAATTAGCCTGTGCCTATGTTATCTCCTTACATATACCTACGCTCTCCGTCTCTGTAAGATTGGGAATGATTGAGATTTCTCTCGGCACAGCTACCAGAAGACTTCACACTTTCAGACAGGTTGCTCACGTCACATCTACGTCTTCAAGCTCAGTTGGAGGCTGCTCAGTAACGCTCAGCCAGCACCGGGAAAGAGACTTCTGATATCCTTCACTGGTCTCATACAGAGACACGGGGTCTGGTGGTCCAGTTTATGGGGGAAACTCACTCTCCACAGACAACCAGAAATGCGTGATCGGTATTCCTCCCAGTCTCTGTCCCACTGCGGTAGAGGTGCAGCCTCGGACCCCGACCAGGTGAAACCTAACTTTAACTCAGGATCATATTTCCTATGTTTTTTTGCTGGGTCCTGTCTCCTCCCCTAAAGCTGACTTCTGTTGACTTGAGGCAAGCAAACGATGCATTTTAAAGCTAATACACACACGCATAATTACCGATATCAATAGAGCTGCATACAGAGTTATTTTTTCTTTGCGTGTCGCGCCTCCCCTGTGGCTCTTTGGCGCTGAACTCCAAGTCTTCCAGAGTCGCGGCCAAAGCCGAGTCCAAAGACCGCTGTTCTCCAGCAGCAGCGACCATCTTCTTTGTTTTCAAGTAGCGGGAAATTCACACAGAACCGTCGCAACTCTGCTGTCATTATATTAAGCCCCGCCCACCGACTCTATACACGATGTGATTGGCCCGGCTAGAGTTTGGCTTTTCCAGCTCGCAAGCCAACGGACAGTTGCTTTACGACCCTGGCTGCGAACTACATTTGCTGTTGCTAGGGTGGTCTAGATTTCGAGGCTAATTGTTACATGCTTTAATGTTCATAAAAGATATTCTCTATACTCCGTCTGAAAAGCTCCATTTTAGCGTCTGTCTCTTTAAGGCCCCCCTCTCGAAAAAGCCCAGTCTGGTCTGATTATTCAGCGCTTTCAAGTCTTTGACATCTGCGCTCTCAGTCTCTGCACCGTCATTGCAGTCGGGGAATGACTGTAACCGCACTGTAGCGACACTTTCGACCTATGAATGGCATAGTTATGACATCACAACCATACGGAAGTCCTGCGGGCTCGTTTAAAGGCACAGTTTCTGAATACGGGATGCTTGCAATTTTCTGTGGATTGAGCTTTTTGATACATTCACAGTATTTATATACTGTAGCACATCAACCTGCTTTATATAAAAAAAGACAATATGGGAACTTTAAATGCACAGAATCTATTATATATTATATATATATATATAGAATTTGACCTTTTTAAAGGTGGTTTACATCACTTACAGTCTATATCCATGACGTTCCACTTCTGGGATAGCTCTCGTTCTGACGCAAATTCCGTCGGATGTCACTCTTTTCGCTGATGTCCGCCCCCGTCCTCTTCCTTTGTGTTGGCGCTCTAACCTCCGGTGGATTTGTGAGGACTATGGTTAACTGCTCCTCAGATCTCTGCATGGTAAATCCAGACAGCTAGCTAAACTATCTGTCTGTCTGTCTGTCTGTCTGTCTGTCTGTCTAACAGCTAGCTAGACTATCTTTCTAATCTGAGTTTACTGTTGCACGACTAAAACTACTTTTGAACGTACACATGTTCCACCAAAACCAGTTCCTTCCTGAGACTATTTAGCAGAGGCACTGTGGCTCCGTCCGGAGCTTAGCCCCGCCCACGATGATTGTGATTGGTTTAAAGAAATGCCAATAAACCAGAGCATGTTTTACTCCCATCCCTGAATGCTATGTGGAGTAGCCAGACCCTCCTCCGCGGCGCTTTGGAGGATGGTCTGGCGAAGCGAGACTACATTAGACTTGGTGACTGTGTGTACCAATTAGTGCAGCTTTTTAAGGAGCTAAAACTCACCAGACATCCTGCCACCAAAACGTAACGTAAACCTATAAAATACTGTCTCTGTGCATCATCATGTAGCGTTTCTGGAGATTGTGAATTTTCTCATAATTTAAACAGTGTTTATAATCGAGGCAGAAATCAAACAAAAATGATGGCAGGAGAGGAGACACTTGACTGGACACACAACCAGTTATTAGATGTGCGACTTGTCAACTCTATTACAGGGCTGGAAAAAGAAAAGGAAAAAAAGCTACAAGCAATGCTGTTGGGATTAAGCTGATAATTAAGCCTTTATAAGAACAAAGTTAACCAAAATTGAGTCCAGTTGTAGCAGTAGTCTGGAGGCAGGTAATCCAGACAAGATGATTGATGACAAGCTAAACGTATCTTGGATCTCTTGCAGTGGCCCCCCCCACCCTCTCCCGGGATCAGTGTGACCACAACAATGTGAAAAAAAAACAAAAAAAAACAGCTGTCCAGTAGAGCAGTGGTTCCCAACCTTCTTTCCTTGGCGCCCCCCCTACTCATGTCTAAGAAAAGCTGATCCCCCCCCCCCGGAAACCGAAGTTGAGGTAACTCTTGAGATAGCGCCTTACTTTCTTTTTTGATACACTGCAGTTATCAGCACTTTGACGTTTCTCCGCCATGTTTCATTAATAAAATAGTGATGCCGTGGCAGCAGGAAAAACGAGGATGCTAGCAGCTAGCAGCTAGCAGCTGACCTGATGACAGCAAGGGTCCCAGGTTAAGAGGTCCTGGAGGTTTGGCCTACTGAGTAGCCTGCCTACAATTTTAAGCGAGAACAAAATATATAGTTTTTATACCGACTTTTGTAAACATTATATATTCTAGTGTATTATCATAATTTGTTTAACATGTGCAAATATTTTTTTTTTACCTCAACCTCAAACCACATAAAGACTTGCGCACCCCCTGTGATCTTTGCCGCCCCCTGAGGGGTCCCCAGACCCCAGGTTGGGAACCACTGCAGTAGAGGAAACTTTACCCGCGCCGCAGCTGAGACCAAACAGCAGCGTGTGGAATGTGACAGATGGAGTCAGCGGTATGAACCGGTGATTCCTGCCAGGCCAATTGTCACCACCGATAAAGTAAAATACAACACAACACCGACAACAAAAGACCCGAGACTAACCAGGTTTCATTGCAGGTCCAGAGAGACCGAAACGTTAGTTTTTCTAAATAAAGGTGATGCTATAGCAAGGGCATATGGGGTGCCGTTTCTGAAAATAACAGCAACATTTTTATCACATTTAGCTTCAAACAATGTTTAAAAAACTGCTATGAATTTCTGAGGGGCACTTTTTTTGCACATTTACAACAATATTTGTCAACTTAGAGATATTTTAAATAGTTAAATCCAAATATTAAATGTTACACCTAAATGTTAAATGTTAAATCTTAATGCTAAATCTAACTGTTAAATATAAATGTTAAATCTAAATGTTGAATCTAAATGTTAAATCTAAATGTTTCGAGATGCATTTTGAATTTGCATATTAGTTAAATATTTAGTTTCACCCGAAACATTTAGATTTAACATTTAGATTCAACATTTAGATTTAACATTTAGATTTAACATTTAGATTTAACATTTAGGTGTAACATTGAATATTTGGATTTAACTATTTAAAATATCTCTACGTTGACAAATATTGTTGTAAATGTGCAAAAAAGTGACCCTCAAAAATTCATACCAGTTTTTTAAACATTGTTTGAAGCTAAATGTGACAAAATGTTGCTGTTATTTTCAGCGAGAGCAGCTTTACAAACGGCAGAGTGGTTTTTTTCCCCCTTTGTTTCATAGTTGGTGTTATCGTCCAATGCACCTGCACAGTAGAATGTGTTTGGATGTAGGAGCTGTTCCTACAAAAAGTTGACAAATTACTGACATGGCAGATTCGTACGGGATCAAGGTCACAGACAACCCTCTGTTTTTTTTAGGCATAATGGTTTACATCACTACTGTCCACGATGGCACATAGTCCTAATATTTAGAGGCTAGACAACACAAAGTGCATCTGCTGGTGACAGGAGTGTGGTGAGACAAAGCTTACACACGGTGTCTAAGATTCTGTGCATTCACACACTGATGGGTGGGAGTGGAGAAGTGGTTCCTAAGCGTTTTATGTATTTATCCATTTATTTGTGCTGCTGCCATTTAACATTTTGTATTAAGACATCCAAGGGGACCTCATCAACCCATAACCATGAAACTAAAGGCGTTTTCACACCTATAGTTTGTTTGCTCTCTGGGCGTTCATGGGCATCGGAAAATCATTTTTCCCGGTGAAAACGTCATGACTGACGTACAGAAACATGGCCGACGATCGTTCAAATGTGTTGAAGGGTGAGAAACTATTCCTAAATATAGAAAACTCACGCAACACAAACACCTGTCCATGTGCTGTTTGGATAATCGTATAAGAAAACAGCAGTTATCTCTCGTTATTGTGGCCTCCATGTTTTCACCCACCTGATGCTCTCGGCTACAGCCAACCGTTGGTGGCAGTCACGCAACAAGTTGTTATGCCAAACGCCCAATATGACAGAAGAAGAAGAACACGCATCCGACCACGTGAACGCTGGCAGTTGGAAAAACAACGTAACCACGGGGGACCAACTTTCGGCAAATTTGAGATTTGCTCTGCAAGTCGAAGTTGAAGCACCAATCACAACCGTTGAGGAGGGCTCTACACCAATCACAACCGTTGAGCCCGAAAAGTACATTTTGATTGACAGCTTTTTAAAAGCCCGAACCCGTTTACAGCCCGACTGTACAAAAGGCCGTCTATCAGCAGTCAGAGTGTCGGAGAATAGCACAGACACGCGCTTCGCACCGCGAGCGGGCACACGCACCACTCGGCGGAAAAGGGAGAGAAAGAAAAAAGAGAATGCGCCGCACGCACACAGCTCCTTTGTCTTATGTAAAAAATTAGTCATTTAAACATTTTTTAACATCATTTATTCATGACTAATGGAGGCTATCGGCCACTTGGAAGTTGGAACAAAGAAACCGGCTAAGTCCTCCAGAGACCAGCCTCCGTTTCACCTCCTCAGGATCCATTTTCACGCTAATCGAAACGCATCAGCTGACCGCTCATTTACCACGAATCCCAAAGCGCAAGCCCGAGCCCGGCCCGAGCCCGTCGGGTCCCGTCGGGTTCGGGCAAAGATCTTCAGCTCTACTCTACACCAATCACAACCGTTGAGGAGGGCTCTACACCAATCACAACCGTTGAGGCGGGCTCTACACCGCTGTCGCTGCCACGTCACCCAGATCTTTGCTCTGATTGGTTGAAGGACTATCCAATTGTGCCCAGAGACATTTGAGCGGCGTCCGTTGGTGACGCCCCTTTGGAAATGGGCTGTGGATGAAGCTTCCCCAGACCCCCCCCTCTCAGTTACAGCTGAGGGGGGGGGGGGTCTGGGGTCAGCCAGGCTGTAAAACAGCGGGACACGTTACTCAAACAGGCGCATTTGTTGGGGACTATTTTCGGCAGCGGAAGAAACCACATCTGGTGCTCTTGTGAGTGTTTTGGGGAAGCAGGATGGTGTTTGTGGGATTGAGTCAAAATAAACTAGTTTGTGTGGTTTCATGGTAATTAAGGGACATTTGGCATTGTTTTTATTTAATAGTTTTAGGAATATCACCAGACTTTAGCCTGGCTTTTGCTAAAGATGTTTTTTTTTTAATCCATTTTTTCTGTTTGTATTCACATTACACTCTTTCATCACTATTCATATTTCTGTGTGCATTAGTCCCCAAAAGTTTTAACCTTTTAGGTTTCCCCTGCTGTAATTGGTTAGTCACTAGTAAAGCATTTCACTGACCTGTATATGAAAGGCGCTGTACAAATTAATTAATTTGATCGATGATATGTGCGCCTGCTCTACCCACTGAGCCAACCCGGCCACACTATTTTTTACAGTAACCATATTTGAATCACATTTTTAAAAAGCTCCCTCCATCCCACCTCTGAAGTTTAATCCAATAAGCAGACTTCCAGAGTGGCTCTAAAAGTTATTTTAAAAGGTTTCTATCTGTATCAGATCTGCTGCTCTGACATCTGGTTTGTGTCTTTTACGCTAACTCGATTGTAATAATAAAATATCTCGGGAGTCTTGTGCAGCAGAGATCCTATCGCAGTCTTCAGCTGGTTGGGATCCCTGGACTGTTTGGATTGGTAAGACCAAACAGCAGCATAGCTTCCTTTCAAAACTATCACTTCAGAGACCATATTATAAAATATTAATACTGAAGGTCCCCACTTTTCTCAACAAATCTTGCCAGTTCCTTCCTAGGCTTACAAAGGGGCGGACATTTTAGCTGGGGGATTTTGGAAACATTCCAATTTTGAGTTACTATGGTTAGTGGGCTGTACAATTAACACACATTGGTTAATAATGGCAATGGGTTATGTATTACCTCACCCCACCCAAAAAACTCTGTATTTTAAAAACTAAATTTTGGCCAGTATGTAGTAGCCTCTGCTGGTTACTGCATGCGTGTCACTGATGAATATAGGGAGGACATTCAACTGAAGTTGCATTAACTCAGGTTGTTTTAACCAAGATTATGCTGCAAGATAAGTTTAATTAAACTACACTTAAGTTCCATGTTATAGACCAACAATATTATAACAAGCAATTACGGCTGTGCTCGACTGAAGAAATTCTTAGTCCACTAACACTCGATTATCGACTAATCGATTAGTTGATTTAATGGACAGATCTTTAAATCTGAGTTTCTCCACTAAGAGTCATGTTAAAGCACCACTTTAATTCTTGTGTTTACCAGAGATGTGCTCGTACGTTTCTTTGAAATAAGTCATTCAGCATGAAAACAGCATCAGACATGACTAATGGACTAAAGAGATCTAAGTTGACTAAGACCAAAACCACCGATTAGTCGACTAATCCACTAAGAGGGAGCAGCACTACAAGAAATATTAAAAATATCCTGTTTATTCCCATTAATTCCCATTGTGTGTGTGTGTGTCCCCTGTTCTTTCTGACCACGGTGGGAGATCTGCAGCAGGAGGAGTTAACCCTCTCCTTGATCTCATGGTGTTGATGGAGAAGGAGAACCAGGACATGAGTCGGGGGGGCAATGCAACGCTACCACGCCACGGCCGAGAGGGGTCTGGGGCTGCCCCGTGTAGTTACATTTTTGGAGAGGTGACGTCAGGCTACGGCGTAGACGCAGAGGAGTCTGCAGGGGTACGCCGTCGATTCTACACACGACCATAAAAAGGCCTTGAGGGTCATTCGGTTTTTGTCATGACAAGTTATGGTTCGAGTTATGGTTCATGACCGTGTCAGGTCACTCATGTGTCGATACCTTCAAGTGTTACCGAAGAAATGGGCCTGATGTCATGTCAATTTCCTGAGGCAATTATTTCAAGATGTACTATTAGCTGTACATGAGACAAGACGTGTGAGGATCTCTGGGTAGCTTTACTGCCTCAAGTACACTTATCTGGGAAAACCCAGACAATGCCTCGTCTTTCATTCTCCACAAGACCGGAGAGAGGTTACCGGAAATGAAAGGGAACGGCATGCCAAAAGGTCCACAGCTGGGTTCAAAAGTGGAACGGTGTATTATGTAGGACTTAAACCAGCAGGACCCTTATTTACAGTACGCATGAAGATCACTCACTTACCCCAGAAAGCCTTATTTGACCCAGGATCTCACCAACCAAAACGTACCTCTAGCCTCTTTATACTTTCATTAGAACTGTGTCTCTTCCGTTTTGGCCATCATGGTCTGTTATGAGAAATTAACGGACTGGGAGGCCAGACCCATACGCTTTGGGTGGTTGGCTCCAACAGAGTCCATTAATTACCCGATAATGATCACTCACTCACTCTCACACTCTCACACACACGCACACGCACCAGTTCCCCATCTGACAGGACGGTAAAGCAGGGGAAATACTCTAAATATAGGATACACTTGGATGTTTTTTGGTAGGCCTTTGAGGTGCAAAATCCTTTTTCCGAGTGGCCCGTCTCCAGCAGCCCATTGCTTACTCCTGCATGCTTCTGTAAACGGTAGGCGTGCCGACCACCATCTGCTGCAGATTATACAGATTATGGATAAATACTTCCCACAACCCCAATTCAAAATATCCAAACTCTCTTTAAAAAAGGTTTGAGCATGTGCGCAATTTTGTAGGACTTCCACTTTGTCATAAAATGTGTTGTACCAGTCAACTGTATGAGGAGAAACCATCCAGAGGCAACAGGTTTACTTTTTATTTTTTATTGTAATACAGTTTCAATAGACCGTTTCCAAGCAGTTGAACACTGCATTTCAGGCTGTAACCGTTGAGAACTGTGGCCACCGCTCTGACAACCTGATTGGCTACAGTGAGAAATGAGAAGTGGGGAGGGGATAGGCGTTGCACGTTTTGGCCCATCAAGTCAAATTAAATAAATGACAATATGAAAATTAGGCAACAAAGATTAAGACTTTTTGCTTTGGTGGTTCCTTTGGCAGACGTGCTTCTCTTTACTCAACCTGGATAATAACAAGCACTTCCATGAGCATATTCTCGCACAGTTTCTATTACTAAGTACCAACACAAGTCAGTATTAATCTGAATACACCGCGATAAGGCAGCTGTACACTACACAGTTTGCTCTGACTTAATAAAAAATGCAAAAGAAAAACCTGTTGGTCACCTTCCACCTCGAGCTGTGACGAGACCGGAAAGGATCGGGGATTATTTGATTCCATAAATGGAGAGGGAATGACGAACAACAGAAAAGCCACAACAGAAGTTTCAGCAGAGTACTGATGAGAAAGAGAGGAGGACGGTGGAGGAGTGAACACGCTGGTGTGGTAAGGGTAAAATAAGATGGTGAGGAGACAAAGTTAGTTAAGTTTTCAGGGCTGGATGTTGCTCCGATTTGTGTGTCTGCACAAAGTGTTAACAGCCTTCTGGTGTCCGTAAACTCCGACATAAAGCTACTGACAGAAGCTTTGGGGCAGTTGCTGTGTGTGTGTGTGTGTGTGTGTGTGTGTGTGTGTGTGTTTTTGTGTGTTTTTTTTTTGTGTGTGTGTGTGTGTGTGTGGGGCAATTTTAGCTCAAAATTCAAACTTCAACCAGAGATGATTCAACAGCAGCCGTTTGGCAGACTGAGTTTGATCTCACGTGAGGAGAGTACAACAAGGTGTCGGTTCCTAACTTCAGCCACGCCAAATCACTTTGATCGACACAGGATGCAACTTATGAAATACATTTCTTTAGCATTTGATATGGAAGCCTATTTAAAAAGGGGAACGAACAAACACAAGAATGTCTCTCTGTAGGTCTGAAAAGTTGACATTTGGAAGTCCAAAACAGCACCCAGAGTGCTACCGGACAATCTCTCAAAGTGCTCCCAACCGCCAAACCCTGCTACACCTAAACACCAACACAGTTCTAGCCACACCACCTCCTCCTCCTCCTCCTCCTCCTCCTCCTCAGCTGGACAGGGCACTCAGTAACGATAGTGGTCCGGTTTGAAGGGCCCCTCGGTGGGCAGACCCAGGTACTTGGCCTGCTTGTCCGACAGCTTGGTCAGCTTCACCCCCAGTTTATCCAGGTGGGCCGCTGCCACCTGCTCATCCAACTATTGAGACCAGAGAGAAAAGTTCCTGTTAGATCAAACTGGTGTTGGCCAATTATACATTTTCCTACTTATGCATTTACATCACGTGTGTCAAACTCGAGGCCCGTGGGCCAAATCCGGACCCTTGCACATTCTGGTCCGGGAGCCCTCTTTAGAAGGGCCCAGGTGTTAGCTTTCATGCTAAACAATTAGAACAATGCTAGCTTGAAGCGATGCAGAGATATCAAACATTATGCGACGCGAGTTATGGATTCATAGTTATGGATTGATTGTACAAGAACAATAGTTCCAGGCTGGATTACAAAGCTTCTGGATGGCCTGCGACCACAAGGAATACATCGTTAAAACGCCGCAACTCTCTGCTTCTAAAGCAAAAGAGGCCAAGTCCCAACACTGCATTGATGCAGAGACATTAAATATGACATAAAAAGTATAGGACATCGGCAGCCCCAGAGGGTTAAGCACCAAATTAAGTCCGTTGCATTCTCCAGCAGTTCCCTCTTCCTGTCTGTTTTTACATCTTGGCTCTAAATTCCTGCATGCCTTCTGAAGCCAGCTCCCTTTGATGCAACCACTCTCTATACACTACTACACGCAACAGCTAGGATTTACCACTTGACTCCCTTCACTGTGGTTTTCAGGCTTAACTGAAATACGCTGACAAACACCACATGAGACCTTTAAAACAACAAAGGGACTGCATACCAACTACAATTATTAACTTAAATGTATGTCAGAACAAGATCAAGTACGTCCCAAATACAGGATGTCCTACTGCATCTGGTCAGATTTTGCATTAGGCAGCCAGCGTGATTATTTTGGCCATTCTGACACACAAACCTTTGTGCAGCATATATGAGCAGAGGGTCAAAGTTTAAGGTGCAATGTTACGAAGAAGTAGCATTTCCCAGTTGTATGGTATAAAGAAAAAGTGTAGCCCTAGAGTTCAACTCCATAGCATAAAAACACACTACCTAACACCAACTACATATTGTTTTCATCATTTCACAAATACCATTCGCTTACTGAAATTGCTGGAGGTCTTAGATAATTATCAGGGATGTAAATTAACTCTGAATGACTCCGAAACATGGCTGGACCAACGTTTTCAGACCTCTCTTAATGGCTCAACAAATGGAAAGAAGAGACCAGTCTGGCTCCTTCAAACAGGAGAATAGTTTTGGTGCAGGGTGTAAATAAATGGCATCGCTAACGTTTCATTCTGCAGACTAGAGGTGGATATTAATAAGTGATTTACTGCATATGATACACTGTATAATTATAGTGGGGCTTCTGACCTTCTTGGGCAAGAAGTAGACTCCAAGGGGGTATTTGGCGGTGTTCGTCCACAACTCGATCTGAGCCAGAACCTACAGGAAAGGACAGAAGACCATACCTGTTACACCAGTCTCTCTCTCTCTAAAAATATACAGACATATACGGTGTATCGCCATTCAGCCGAAAAATACAGAGGTAGGGGTGTGTGTGTGTGTGTGTGTGTGTGTGTGTGTGTGTGTGTGTGTGTGTGTGTGTGGATGGTTTAGCAGAGGCCAAAGGGGAAGAAGGCCAAATGACAGGTGTTGGTCATCTGAGGGACATGAGACAGCAAGAGGGGACCCGCTATAAGACTTTGAGCCATGAAATGTTAGGTCTCAGTTCAGGGAAGCACTTTTAAACAGCAGCACTTTCTATTTTGAAAGGTTTTATTTTGCTTAAAAATGTTTTACTTTGGCAGCTCAGTGAAGCACATTTTTTGTATAATTGTGCTTCAAATAAAAATTTACCTACACCTTATTCTTGTTTAAAATCATTTACAGAATATATATGAATGTTTATGGAGCATGATAAAAAAGGTGACCTTGAAATTGTGGCGTTAACAGTAATAATAAAAAAAAGTTAGGCGCACCAGTGCAACCAAGGCAAAAAGTTAGTCTGCAGCCCTGAAAGTGAAATCTTGTTACAATCAGGTTGCTCAGTCACGACTTCCACTTCTTACTGCATGTACTAACAGCCATCTTTCCCCTTCTCTGGGCACACCAACTCACAGTACCTGATTGGTGAAGGAGTTGCTCATGACGAAGGATGGGTGTCCCATGGCACAGCCCAGGTTGACGAGTCTGCCCTCGGCCAGGACGATGATGTGATGACCGTTTTTCAAACGAAAGCGATCGACCTGAGGAGGAGGAGGGGTAGAAGGATTACTGCGTCTGTGACCGTTGGGATATAGAAGTCCCATCGATGTTGGAGAGGCAAGCATCCAGCGACCAGAAACACAGACGAGAGAAACCCTGAGAAGTGAAGTCTGAGTGGTCCTACCTGAGGCTTGATGTTGACTTTCTCTGCAGCGTTTTTGTTGAGCCAGTTCATGTCGATCTCACAGTCAAAGTGTCCGATGTTACACACGATGGCATCGTCCTTCATGTTCTCAAAGTGACTGAAGGTCACAAACACACAGAGACAGAGAGACAGAGAGAGACAGAGAAACAGACAGAGAGAGACAGAGAGAGAGAGACAGAGAGAGAGACAGACAGACAGACAGAGAGAGACAGAAACAGACAGACAGAGAGAGACAGAAACAGACAGACACAAAGAGAGAGAGACACAGACAGACAGCTTGTTATTGTGCAAAAGTATACATTTTTATGTAATTCAATAAGGCTTAATTCAAGAATACAAATTAGGGATGCACCAATTGCAAATTTCTCTGCCGATACCGATTTGTAAAATTGTCATTTGGCCGATTTTGATGCTCGTTTTCCTTTGCGCCAGGTGAACTAATCTCATTTACAAAAAAAAAAAAATATTGAACCAACTTCACACTAACTGAAGGAGCAGAAATTCCCCACCATTAGGGAGTGTACCTGAAGGCCCCGTAGAGTCCCGTCGGGGCCCCCATGTTGTGTTTGTTTACATAACTCACAGGAAAGGCAAAATGTTGCCTCACCGTGTCTAGAGTCAACAACCTGCAGGCTACGGGGGAGCTAACGTTACGCGGGGTCTTTAGCTGCACGCTACCAGCCGCTAAGCTACGCTGCCCGCGGGGGTTTCACCTTTTTGAATGCCGTGGTTAACGGGGTCGAGTCACTGGCCCAATCCCAAAGTCCGGACTCACAGACTCAGACTTTGGCGTTGCGTTCTCGTGAAATTCGTAAGGGCTTAGGGTCGCCCTGATGTCGAATTTCAAAGTGCATGAGGGTTTGAGTCCACACTTACCGAGCCCTCACCGTGAGTCTGCATCGATGCAGACTTCAAAAAGGGAATTACCCACAGTTCAAAGTGTTGTGGCGGTTACCGCGGAGATGATAGGGAAATCTGGAAATTACTAAAAGGTAAACAACAGCTGGACACACGACCACGGGACAGACCAGCCTGGTGTCCAGCTGGTAAAACTAGAGGTTGGAACCAGGCAGCCGTCTCCTGGGCCTCGGCCGCGTGGAAAACAAACTTAAAATGAAAATTCCCAAACCGGCAACATCTTTGTTATTAAACGTCGCCAAGGTAACATGTGATCTGGTGAAGTGCTGTCCCGATCCCATGTATACCTATCTGAGCCCATGTGGCCTCACTCACTCAGCACCTGAGGGCTCACTTTGGGATTGGGCCATTCTGTCACCATGTGCTCTCTTGGCCTCCAGGTCATCGCTCCAATGACACATTCATATTAATGTTTTAAGATTTTGTGGGGCTTTTCTGCCTTTAATTGACAGGACAGCTAGGGGAGAAAAGAAAGAAAGAAAGAAAGAAAGAAAGAAAGAAAGAAAGAAAGAAAGAAAGAAAGAAAGAAAGAAAGAAAGAAAGAGAGAGAGAGAGAGCTCAGTATGTGTGCGCCTGCTCTGCCCACTGAGCCAACCCAGCCACACAGGAACATTTGTAGAAGCTGGGTAGGGTACTGTATGAGTCAGAACAAATGACGCAACATTAAGGCAGCGCAAAATAGATCGACATCGGCTACTGCCACCTTATTTGCCCATGACAGTAAATAGGGGTGTGCAAAAAAAAAAATCAATTCACATTCAAATCGCGACTCAAGCTCTACCAATTCAAAATCTATTTTTTTTTTTTTCTTCACACAAATGGGAAAAGTAACTACATTTACTTTATTTAAAAAAAAAAAATCAAGAATCGTTTTTGAATTGAATCTTCAGCCTGAAAATCTGTATATAATCGTGACATTTTCTGAATCGTGCACCCCTAGTAAATAGGGCATGGGTTATGCATTGATGCATCCCGAATACAAGAGGAGAACTTTTCAGTTCTAGTAGAAAGATGGGAGTCGGTCAGACGTACGGTCCCAGGATGATGTCCTCACAGCCAGTGGTGGTGACGAAGATGTTTCCCTCCTTAGAAGCCTCGTCCATGGTGGTCACCTCGTAACCTGCACAGCAACACAGAATAGGGCTCTACACGGTTCACTGTCTCAGGAATAAGACATCAGATAATGGGTGGTGTGTTGAAGACAGAAGTTACTTATTTTTTCTTATTTAATGACTTCTGCAGATTGTTGATGTTTGGTACAATCTTGTCAGCTCTGACGGTTGAGGTAAGATTTTAATCTCAACTCCAAAAGGTAACGACTATCCATAGTTAACTCAAGTTTAAAAATCTGTGTACACACACTGAGACACACACACTGAGACACACACACACACACACACACACACACACACACACACACACACAGGACCCCCACACACACAGAGAGACCCCCACCCCCACACACACACCCCCCCACACCACACACACACACACACACACACACACACACACACACACACACACACAGGACCCCCACACACACAGAGAGACCCCACACACACACACACACCCCCACACACACACACACACAGACAGACAGAGACCCACACACACAGAGACCCACACACACACACACACACACACAGAGACCCACACACACAGAGACCCACACACACACAGAGACACACACACACACACAGACAGAGACCCACACACACACACAGAGACCCCCACACACACACACACAGAGACCCACACACACACAGAGACCCACACACACACACACACAGAGACCCCCCCACACACACACACAGAGACCCCCACACACAGAGACCACACACACACACACAGAGACCCCCACACACACACAGAGACCCACACACACACACACACACACAGACCCCCACACACACAGAGACCCCCACACACACAGAGACCCCACACACACACAGAGACCCCACACACACAGAAGACCCCCCACACACAGAGAACCCCCAACACACACAGAGACCCCCACCCCCACACACACCCACACACACACACACACACACAGAGACCCCCACACACACAGAGAGACCCCACACACACACACAGACACCCCCACACACACACACACACAGAGACCCACACACACACAAGAGACCCACACACACACAGAGACCCACACACACACACAGAGACCACACACACACACACACACACACAGAGACCCCCACACACACACACACACACACACACACACACACACACACACAGAGACCCACACACACACACAGAGACCCACACACACACACAGAGACCCACACACACACACACACACACACACACACACACACACACACACACACACACACACCCAAGAGACCCACACACACACACAGACAGAGACCCCCACACACACAGAGACCCCCACACACACACAGAGACCCCCACACACACACACAGAGACCCCCACACACACACACCCAGAGACCCACACACACACACAGACAGAGACCCCCACACACACAGAGACCCCCACACACACACACACAGAGACCCCCACACACACACACACAGAGACCCACACACACACACAGAGACCCACACACACACACACAGACACCCACACACACACACACACACACACACAGACACACAGAGACCCACACACACACACACACACAGACACACACACAGACACACACACACAAGACCCACACACAGACCCACCCCACCCCACACAGAGACCCCACACACACACACACAGACCCCCACACACAGACCCACCCACACCCCCACACAGAGACCCCCACACAAGAGACCCACACACACACACACAGACCCCCACACACAGACCCACCCAACCCCCACACAGAGACCCCCACACAGAGACCCCCCACACACACACACAGACCCACCCACACCCCACACAGAGACCCCCTACCTTCCATGGCGGCCTGCAGGGCGTTGATGGGGTCGATCTCGGTGACGATGACGCGAGCTCCGAACCCACGCAGCGCCTGAACGCAGCCTTTCCCCACGTCACCGTAGCCCGCCACCACGGCCACTTTACCGGCTATCATCACGTCGGTGGCTCTCTTGATCCCGTCGATCAGGCTCTCCCTGCAGCCGTACAGGTTGTCAAACTTACTCTGCAGGGACGGAGAGTGGAAACAGATCACAGGTTACTCCACATGATGTCAAGGTCGATTCCTGGGAGCGCTAGACGAGCTCCCGCTGGGGGCCTGGTACCTGATTCATAGGTCTTTCCATAACTTTCCATAAGTCGGAGCAGTCTCATGACCTCTAGTTCATATGGATATTTTGTAGGGCTGTGCTCGACTGAAGAAATTCTTAGTCCACTAACACTCATTCAACAGTTGATTTAATGGACAGATCTGTAAATCTAAGTTTCTCCACTAAGAGTCATGTTAAAGCACCACTTTAATTCTTGTGTTTACCAGAGATGAGCTCGTATATTTCTTGTAAATAAGTCATTCAGCATGAAAACAGCATCAGACATGACTAATGGACTAAAGAGATCTAAGCTGACTAAGACCAAAACCACCGATTAGTCGACCAATCCACTAAGAGGGAGCAGCCCTATTTTGATTGGACTTTAATATTTGTATCCCTTATGAAGACAATGCACAAATGTGCACCATGATCCACATATTTCACCAACCACATACATGCATTTGGTGTCATTTGTGTGTGCGTAAAGTCATAGCACAGAAATACAGACTTTCAATTACGCAAAGTCCACTAAAGTTCAGAACCATTCAGTTTTGCTGTATAATTATTGTACTGTTAAGCATTTTAATCAATACAAATGCCTGAGATTTAGGTTTTCTAGAAGCCAGTTTGCATCCTACATGATGAAGAATACAAGACATGCTGATATTAAAATATAACCACTGGTGAATTCACATTTTACAGTACCCCATTCAACATTACACATGGTTATTAGATACTTGTGTCCACCATCTAACTGCCACTACAGGATGCAGCTGAAGAGGATTAAAAGTTGAGGCCATCTACCTTTGTGACAGAGTCGTTGACGTTAATGGCGGGCACTTTCAGCTCGCCCTTCTTCAACATCTTGTACAGGTTGTGGACACCTGTAGTAGTCTCCTCCGACACGCCTCGGATACCTGATGACAAGGTCGCGTGGTTATGGAAAACATAATGACAGACAGTTCTCCTCAACAGGGAAAGAAAGTCTCAATAGTGAGCATGGCTAGTAAGGCAAGGTAAGGCAGCTTTATCTGTAGAGCACATTTCAGCAACAAGGCAATTCAAAGTGCTTTCCATAAAAACGATTAAAATACAAGAATAAAAAGTTACAGTGCAGTACAAGAAATTAAACATTAAAGAGCAGTTAAAAACCGTTAAATATAAAAGCAGATAAGATAGGAGATTTTAGGATGCTAGTATGGGACAACGTTTAAGCCGTTGCGCTATACACGTAATCCACCTGAAATCCTTGCCGTTCCCAGAACAGGCCGGTCCCACCGGTCTTACTTAGTCAGAAACTTTAAACATAAAAAGTAAACTAATAACACTGTGCATGAAGCAAAAGGGAGTTGAATATTATGCTTTAATGCAGGGTGGTCAAACTCAGTTTCCCAGAGGACCACACTGGAAAATGAGAATCACACCAAGAGCCAGACATGTAGAGTTTATTGACATGCTTCCATTTAAGAGAAAAAGTCAAATAATTTTGACTGTATTATTGCGTGAGTCATGAACTGTAGTCTTCTCACTTAAATTTTGGGCCTCCTCAGCCAGCGACAAATACGTTTAATAAAAGCGCCAAAAACAGTTGAAAAAGGCCAGAAAAAAATCGTCAGAATTGTCTGAAAAGGTGACAAAAACATCAGAAAGTGACAAAAACTTCCGAAAAAGTGGCAAAACATTGGGTAAAGTGTCAAAAACGTTAAAACAAATTGCCTAAAGCATTGAAAAAAAGTGTATAAACTGCCAGAAAAAGGAGTCAAAAAAAGCACCAAAAACAATTTATTGTGAATCTAAACTGAAATGTGGGCCGGCTCAAAACCTGCGAGGGGCCCGGATTTGGCCCTCGGGCCTCGAGTTTGACACATGTGCTTTAATGTAACAGATGGTATACGTGCAGTTTAGTGTCCCATATTCCCTATGGAGATGGGTTAGGCATTCAGTCATAATCCCGGATAGTAGCTGTGGGACACCAGTCTCAAATAAGACCCTCATCATTTGGGACCCTAAACTGCACGTTTACCAACAGATTGGGCATGCTCATAATCTGATAGCTCTACGGTGGTTATGGTCTTAATCACAGAGTAATTTAAGAACAAGCTTTATGCATGTAAATACAAATACACAATGTGTGTGTGTGTGTGTGTGTGTGTGTGTGTGTGTGTGTGTGTGTGTGTGTGTGTGTGTGTGTGTGTGTGTGTGTGTGTGTGTGTGTAACTGTTGGTGGTAAGTATCACTCTGAGTCCTCAGTGTGTGTCTGGGTCTCAGTGCAGACCACCACCGGTCTCTCTCTGCCGCCTCGTGACACAGCTGCAACACCACAGTTGGGCTGCAACGCCTCAAGGGGCATCAAGTCAAACATGTATACACAGATAAGAGGAAACAGCTCCAAGATGGAGAACACACACATCGTGTAAACTCTTAAAAATACAAACAAATAAGGTTATGTACTGTATGAAGATATATCTGCTGTGTAACATGAATGAAGAGGTTTCCCTACGGACCAGCTCGTGTCAGACCACTGCTGCCATCTAGTGTCCAAAACTCTACAGCTTCAACATTTCATTTAAATGTTGGAAAATCATCACCAGCTACTGAATGCTTGGAACTTCTTTTGGTCAAAAGAAGTTTCCTGCAGCAGCTATTTTGGAACCGAAAAGGACCCCAAAAAGCTGTCTGGTCGACTGCCAAACGGAGTTGACTGGTGGTAAAATAGTGAAACTAGGGATGCACCGAAATGACAAATTCTTGGCCGAAACCGAAAACGATGGAAACCAAGACCGAAAAACCGAAAGAAATTATGCCAATTATTAGTACCATTGCATTTATGGCTATAACGGTGTACCAACTTTACTAAAATCAAGGCATTGCAATTGTATAAATTAATATTAAAG
The DNA here is from genome assembly GCF_010015445.1 of Perca fluviatilis. NCBI lineage: Eukaryota > Metazoa > Chordata > Actinopteri > Perciformes > Percidae > Perca > Perca fluviatilis. Next base: position 1,955,772 of record NC_053115.1, on the reverse strand, counting down.
TTTAATAAAATATCTAGCAGAAATATGGCTACAATCTGATAGTCACACACAGTATACAGTAGCCTAAGAACAGGTCGCGGTTTCTGTTTGCGTCATCACAACATTTCGGCCGTATTGTTTCGGTGATAAAAGTATTTCGGTCGAAAACCAAAAATGCCTTTTTGGGCCATTTTCGATGGCCGAATATTCGGTGCATCCCTAAGTGAAACCTAACCTGAACTAAGATCCTGTGACATCTGAGGTCTGGCTCCAGGCCAGGCATCCCTAAACCCTTACCAACACGTCTGTGATAGAACCGCGAGTTCAATCCAATCCAACTTTATTCGTAAAGCACATTTAAAACCACCAGGTGCTGGACATTGAGGGGATTTCGGACAGATTTATAAAAACACACGTAGGGCTGGGTATCGTTCAGAATCTTTCGATCCGGTGCCAATTTCGATAACTCAGTCTCGATACCGATTCCTAACGATACTTTTTTCGATACCATAGTTTTTAAAATCCATTTCAACATCAACAAAAATACATTAAACACAAAGCTTTAATTTTCCACCTTCTCTTTCTGCTCTCAGCGAAGGCGGTTGCTTTCTCTCCCTCTCCCTCCCAGGCCTACCCTGCTTGCTATCTTGTCTCGTGTTGTCTGCGGTTAACTTTTAGAGACTCTCCCTGCAAGGCTCAGGCTCTACAAACCCAAATTATGGAACTGATTAACTGGTCTCTCAGCGCAATTGACACTGTATTCTCGAGGAGGAGCACTGGTACGGGTGAGCCAGCATGTCCTGACGGAGCGTTTGCTGCGGGGTATACGATGGACGGCTGGGAGAAATGGCGTGTCGTGTGTCTCGCTGCTCTCTCCGTGGAGGACGTTGAGGATATCTACCTATTCGGAACCATCATAACTGGACTGCTGCCGATTGGAAGTTTAATCGAGAAATCAAAAAGACTGTGGTAGCTGTCCAAAGCCCAAGGAAGCTGCCTGGCCTGACTGAAGCTGTTGAAAAAGCGATCAGTGCACAAACTGGGACTATTAATCGCATGATGGAATACAACATGGTAATGATCCACGGCTTGGATACCATCATGCAGAAGGTCACTGAATTGGAAAGAAAAATTGACCAGTTGAACGGATGAACAATAGAATGACTGTTAAATTAGAGCAGCCATTCGTGTAGTCCAAACAAATTTAATCTTTCGGCCCCCTTATCTTGAACGGACTTGCCAAGGCCGTCTCTTGAAACAAACAGTCACCCTGTTGGGGCTCTGCAAGCGAGACGTTCTTGTTCCTCCCCCGTCTCACCACGGCAACGTGCTGTGTTATCGCTATGACATTCTGTGGACTGAGACACTAGTGGGCTGCCGGGCTGTGCGTGTCAATATGCAGAGAAGACAGATAAGCTTGCACGCTCAGATGCTTTTGGAACCGAAATTTGGCACCGAAAGATAAAGAATTTTTCGATACCATAAAAGTATCGACGTTCGGTACCCAGCCCTAAACACACGAGTAACAAAAACAAACATTTAAAAACAAGTAAACTGGAAAATAAAAATGCAGAATACAACTCTCAAGCAGGTTTAAAAAGGCCAATGAATAAAAGTGAGTTTTAATGTGATTTAAAAATGTGAAGGCTGGGGGCCGATCTGACATGCAGAGGCAGTTCATGCCACGGCTGAGAAGGGTCTCGTTTGTTTTTCCTTTCATTCTGTCTCTCCCCGTTTTATATAACAAATGTTGTTACTGTATAAATTTTGTCTTAGAGCTAACCAAGCGTGGGTCACCTCTACTTGTATGCTGTACCGTATTAGCTCAGTAGAGCATATGCATGTTGTGTCTCTGTTTTAACATTTACTAATGAACTGTCCCGTTTCTCTTTTCTTTTGTCCGGTTTTACTCTGTTGTATATAGCAAATGTTACTACTGTATATCTTTTGTCCTTTTTATTGTAATTTCTAGCTGCCAAATGGACTACAGATGGAAATTAGCCTTTGGGCTACAATCTGGCACTTTTACGTGTACTGCTGTACATGTTCTTTAAATGTGCATTGTCCTGAAATAAAATAAATAAATAAAAAAATGCTCCATCTCCCCCATTTTTGAGCCACGTTCTCAGGACAACAAGGAGTAGCTGGTCAGCAGACCTTAAGGACCTCAGAGGAGTGTGCGGCTTCAGTAGTTCAGCGATATAAGCTGGGACTACAGGGGTGAATCTTCACCGATCTCCCGATTCGATTATGATTATCATGTCAGCGATTCAATTCGATATCACGATGCGTCAAATCCATGTTTCTATTAAAGCCATGTAGGATATTTAATTCAGAGCTTTTCAAGCTTCAAAAACCAAACATTCTGCAGTGCTCCGATACTAAATAACTTGGATACATAAAACTATACAGCACTGAGCACATAGCACTTCCTGAATTTGCAAAACATACCAGATTATGTCAAAAGAAATGTTGTCAGGCCTACATTACATTATAACAGAAATAATGGATTATCGATGCAGCATCGTCCATGTCCACGATTCCATGCATCGATTATTTGATTAATTTCAACACCTCTAGCTGGGGCTTGACCATAGAGACCATAAATGAACCATGCCTTGTTATCAATGAGACTTTAAGCCTTTTTCTAAACCCTGCTTAAACTAGCAAACGGCGGAGAAAATAGGGCTGCTCGATTATGGAAAAAATATAAATCACAATTATTTATTTTGGTCAATATTGAAATCACAATAATTTAACACGATTACTCGTTGACTTCTGGAAAGATGTTGCAATTGCTGAACTTAAAAAAACAGTGGAAAAAGTTACATAAATCAACAGTAAAATTTGCGTTAATACTTTTCCTATTTAAACTTTATTTTTTCATTCAGAACACGAGAGAAAATAAGAGTTTACTTGTAACTAATAATTGTGTTTCTCGATTCTTCCGTTTTTGTGATCATTGGGAGCCGAAATCATAATCACTATTAAATTTCGATTAATTGCACAGCCCTAGGAGAAAATAAACCGCGACCTCATAATAAAACTGTGTGTGTAATCAAACCAACCTGCCAGCAGTTTGGGATACTTCTGGTGGACCATGTTGGTGAGGTCTCCTCCATCGTCCAGGATCATGTTGAGGGGCTGGCCGTCCTTGAAGTACAGAGTCTGTTCGATGCACCACACGTACTCCTCATCGGTCTCACCTTTCCACGCGTACACTACACAAAGAGAGGGACATCTTTACTTATGGGCCTTCTTTCTGAGACCCAGGGGAGAATACTCCCAAAACACTGGCAGTCATTTTACACTGTTGGTGGTAAGTATCACTCTGAGTCCTCAGTGTGTGTCTGGGTCTCAGTGCAGACCACCACCGGTCTCTCTCTGCCGCCTCGTGACACAGCTGCAACACCACAGTTGGGCTGCAACGCCTCAAGGGGCATCAAGTCAAACATGTATAGTAAGTAAGTAAGTAAGTAAACTTTATTTATATAGCACCTTTCACAGACAAAATGGGTCACAAAGTGCTTTAGAGTGAAACAAAAACAGAGCAAAAACAACACATACAAAAGCTATATATATATATATATATATATATATATATATATATATATATATATATATATATATATATATATATATATATATATATATATATATATATATATATATTATATATATATATATATATAGCTAATAAAATGCTTGTCTAAAAAGATGAGTCTTCAGGTGTTTTTTTTTAAAGGTTTCCACAGAATCCAAAGCTAACAAGGCTAAAGGGAGAGAGCTCCAGAGCCCTGGGGCCACCACCGAAAATGCACGATCACCTCTTGTTTTAAAACGTGTTCTAGGAACAATTAAGAGTTCCTGGCTTTGCACAGATTAAGAGGAAACAGCTCCAAGATGGCAAACTAACACATCGTGTAAACTCTTAAAAATACAAACAAATAAGGTTATGTACTGTATGAAGATATATCTGCTGTGTAACATGAATGAAGAGGTTTCCCTACGGACCAGCTCGTGTCAGACCACTGCTGCCATCTAGTGTCCAAAACTCTACAGCTTCAACATTTCATTAAAATGTTGGAAAATCATCACCAGCTACTGAATGCTTGGAACTTCTTTTGGTCAAAATAAGTTTCCTGCAGCAGCTATTTTGGAACAGCAAAGGAGTTGGGCTGCAACGCCTCAAGGGGCATTAAGTAGAGCCCAACCGATATATCGGCGGGCTGATATTATCGGCCGATATTAGGCATTTTCCGAACTATCGGCGTCGGCATTTATAACGGCCGATATTAAATTTTTTTTTTTTTTTTTTATTATTATTCATTCATCAGAATCATTTATGACAATGATACATTAATATTTAAAAAATAAAATCTAAAACAGAGGAAACACCCTTCAACCATGTTCTGAGTGTTGGTGTTTCATAGTTTGTATTTTTATACATTTTATTGATCAGGACTTTAATATATTTTGATGTTCTGTTGAGAAAATAAAACAAGTTTCTTTTTAAACGGCATTATGAGATTATTTTAGTGAAGACTCAAATAACTAATATTAGGGAAATCGGTTTGTTTTGTTACGAGTTTCTGAATTTTATTTATATATAAATCGGCAGATATATCAGAATATCGGATTTTTAAATCACCAAAATATCTGTATCGGTCTTAAAAACCCTTCATCGGTCGGCCTCCAGCATTAAGTCATTTCATGTTCCAATATCTGGAGAGCATATCAGAGACACCAACCTGGTACAACTTTAGACTACATCACACTATGCTGGCCATGTCATTTTAATCAAGAGCTCTACCACTGAAACACATGAACATAGGAAAGCAGCTCAGTCTCTTCTCTCTTCTTTTGTGGTTATTAATAATGTACATCACAGTCAGCACCTGATCAGGAGGACAAGACAGCCTCAGCTGGTTGAACCTCCCTCTAGTCCCCTCCTGCTCTGGGTTTAGGTTGTTAGACAACTCAGTGACTGTAAAACCGTCATTTTGTGGCTCTTTAATGCCGCCTGTTAAGCAGGCAAACCGTTAATTCTGCACTACGACAATAAAATAGTTTAGGATCATAAGGTTGCACGGGCATAATGGCAACTGTCATTGTGCGATGGCTTCAACACATTGAATTTCACTAATGTATACACTTTTATGCCACAACAGTTAGCTTTATTTCTTTAGAGTATTGTAGTATTTTAATATTTAAATAACATATTGGCCTATAATTCACAGTGTGTTTATTGTGCTTTATATGAATGAAGAAGCCAAAATAAAGTAACTAGACCTAACTGAGCCAAACACAGATAGGTAGGGACTGTTTTCTCTCATAGAAAAAGTTTAACTGGACTTGAAAAATGTACAACCAGTAAGAGTTTACTGGAACTGGGTGAGAGAAAGTTCAAGTACTGCAGTAAAAGAGAAAGTAATGATGGGCTCCTCCAATAAAAATGGAGAAGATTAGGTTTTTTTTTATCTGAAATGCTCCTTTTTTTATCCTGGACTTTGAAAAATCACAACCGCACCAAATCACAGCATCTGGAAGCTTCAGATATTTCGTGTGTGTGTGTGTGTGTGTGTGTGTGTGTGTGTGTGTGTGTGTGTGTGTGTGTGTGTGTGTGTGTGTGTGTGTGTGTGTGTGTGTGTGTGTGTGTGTGTGTGTGTGTGTGTGTGTGTGTGTGTGTGTGTGTGTGTGTGTGTGTGTGTGTGTGTGTGTGTGTGTGTAAATTTAGGTCATTAAGACCAGTTTCTATTGCATCACATGGGTTGATTTTATAGAATCCTACCAATTTGTTGATCAAATTCAAACAGACAGACTTTGCTGCCACATAGCACCACCTGCAGGCTTACTTTTATAGTTGCCTTGTTAACCCTAAGAGCACATGGCTGGCATTTTAGATTTAACTACTCCGGAGACTGCTTCTAAAATGCTCGTTTGTGGGAGAGAAAAAGATATTTCAGATTATAGCGAGTACGGTGCAGACATACTTTTGTAAAGGTCACAATTACAGACAGCTTTATATGTGTAGTTGGAAAGGAAACTTAAGGGAAAGTTTTTATTTATTTCTTTTGCCAAGAGAGCTCGAAACTCCTAATACACAGCTGTTGATTAAATACAGTACACACAGAGGTGGCGTGCGTTACCTGGAACGCCAGTCTTGGCGATGGCAGAAGCCGCGTGATCCTGAGTGGAGAAGATGTTGCAGCTCGACCACTGAACCTGAGGAGGAAGAGAGAGAGAGCGTCAGGACTCACTGAGCATCTGAACTACCTTTCATTATGGGACTGAATGTGTTCTCGTGTATTAGGAACAGAAGGCATTTCTGACGCAGTGAATTGAAGCTTTAACCGAAGCTCATTTGAGAAACCGAAATCAGCCAAACCGTCCGATGGCTCAGCGTAGTCACATGACCTTAGGTAACCTGGTTATTGGTGGATTTCAGCAGTACCCTGAGGTTATGAAGTAGTGTTCGTTTTGTCACCCATTTTTAATTTGGTCTTCATCTTTTGCCAAATGTCCTTGTTAGTTTTGGGCATATTTAGTCATTCACATACCTTTTGTTGTTAGTCAAGTTTTAGTCGACTAAAAGTTTCGTCATTTTAGTCTAGTTTTAGTCAAAAGATTTTAGTCTTTTTTTTAAATAAATTATTTCTGAGATTATTTCTGATAACCATTTCAGTCCAATAGTTATGACACATTCTGATTTGGTATCATTGTACGTAAAATGTGACCCAAATATCGAGCCTCTTCCTTATTTCACCAGTAAATTGCTGTTAAACGACAAAAACAACCACTGGATGAGGAAAAAAAAAAAGGGTATTTTACAATAACTTTGAATGCAGCACGAAGGCTGGCGAGGAGAGTTTCAAGTGAACGCACCGTCTGTTGTTTTTCAGACAACGGCAGCAGACTGTCGTACGTCTCGATGTTGGAGTCCTCTCCAGTGAAATACAGACACACTTTTACACCGTTTAGCTGTCAGCATTTTAACCGTGTTTACTCCAGCTGCTAGCTAACGGTGAGCTAACGGTAGGGTAACATTAGCTGCTGCCAAGTATAGTGTTAACTAGCTAACGGTAGGCTAACGTTAGCTGCTGCCAAGTGTAGTGTTAACTAGCTAACGGTAGGCTAACGTTAGCTGCTGCCAAGTATAGTGTTAACTAGCTAACGGTAGGCTAACGTTAGCTGCTGCCAAGTGTAGTGTTTACTAAATAACGGTAGGCTAACGTTAGCTGCTGCCAAATATAGTGTTAACTAGCTAACGGTAGGCTAACGTTAGCTGCTGCCAAGTATAGTGTTAACTAGCGTGACATGCGGCGAGGTTTCGGTTTCCTCTATCGTCCGTTTAGGAGCATCAGAGAGAAGCGCAGACATTTCAGTGCCACCGAAATCCACGTTGCTGTTCGGTCCGGTAGATAACTGTCGTTAAGGCACCGGTGCCGTATTATCACCGGGTCTCGGTACCCAACCCTAGTAACAGCTGAATATTCTCTCTCAGGATGCAGAAGTAGAGAAGATTGTAGATGAAAGTGAAGAGAGATTTTATCTTAGTTTTTATTTTATGCAAAACATTTCAGTCTCGTCTTTTGTCGTCAACAATAATTATGATAATGTAGTCTTAGTCAGCGTTTCGGGACATTGGTGCAGTCTCGTCATCTCGTCTTAGTCACGGAATAAAAAGGTCGTTCACAAACACATTTAGTCTCGTCTGATGAAATTACCATTATGAAGAACCGTGGCCAGGTCTGACAGGTCCATGTGTCTCAGTGGATAATCTAACAACCTCACAGATAGAAGACACCTTGTGTGTGTGTGTGTGTGTGTGTGTGTGTGTGTGTGTGTGTGTGTGTGTGTGTGTGTGTGTGTGTGTGTGTCTGTGTGTGCGTGTGTGTGCCTGTGTGTCTGTGCCTGTGTGCCTGTGTGTCTGTGTGTGTGTGTGTGTGTGTGTGTGTGTGTGTGTGTGTGTGTGTGTGTGTGTGTATGTGTGCCTGTGTGTGTGTGTGTGTGTGTGCGTGCGTGCATGCATGTGTGTGTCTGTCTTGAGAACCAGGCAGCGCGGTTGCTTTTCACCGACTGCAAGAGCCAGCCGGACCCAGGGGCATGCTGGGAAACACCTGGCGGCCTCTCAGCTGATTGGTTCAGAATCTACTCAACATGATGACGTTTTATATACACTTTTATTGATTTTGATTTGGAGGGATTGGGAACTGTGTGTGGTAAGTATCACTCTGAGTCTTCAGTGTGTGTGTGTGTGTGTGTGTGTGTGTGTGTGTGTGTGTGTGTGTGTGTGTGTGTGTGTGTGTGTGTGTGTGTGTGTGTGTGTGTTAAGTATCACTGAGTCCTCAGTGTGTGTGTGTGTGTGTCTCAGTGCAGACCACCACCGGTCTCTCTCTGCCGCCTCGTGACACAGCTGCAACACCACAGTTGGGCTGCAACGCCTCAAGGGGCATTAAGTCAAATAACGTACGATAATGGGAGCAACAATAATCTAAATGCTGTACAGAAGCGTGTAGAGCAGGGGTCACCAACACGGGGCCCGCGGGCACCAGGTAGCCCCTAGGGCTGCTCGATTATGGAAAACAATATAAATCATGATCATTTCGGTCAATATTGAAATCACGATAATTTAACATGATTACTCGTTGACTTCTGGAAAGATGTTTGCAATTATTGAACTTTAAAAAGCAGTGGAAAAAAGTTAAATAAATCAACAGTAAAAAAAAAAAAAAAAACACAACTGTGTAATTTACCTAAATAATTTTCCTATTTAAAGTACTTTTTTCATTCAGAACACGAGAGAAAATAAGAGTTTACTTGTAAAACGTAATGAGCGAAATAATTAATTGTTTTTCTCAATTATTCTGTTTCTGTGATCACGATTACATTTAGATTAATTGCACAGCCCTAGTAGCCCCCCCAAGGACCACATGAGTAGCCCTCAGGCCTGTGGAAATTGAATATTGATATTCTCTGTTTCCCACCTTGTTAAAAGGACAATTCCAGCGCAAAACGAACCTAGGGGTTAATAACAGATGTGTAGCCACTCTGGCGTTCTCTGGGGCATGTTTTCATGCTAATCGAATGAGTTTGTAGCTTGGAACATGCTAGCGCGGACCGCTGATTAGCTTACAACGCTAGTATATGGGGCACAGGGACATGCAAATTAAATCACCATTTAATACCACTAAAAAGGTGTTAACCTGTGAAGGTAAAACCATTTCAGGTGACTACCTCATGAAGCTCATTGAGAGAACACCAAGGGTTTGCAGAGTTATCAAAAAAAGCAAAGGGTGGCTACTTTGAAGAATCTAAAATATAAGACATGTTTTCAGTTATTTCACACTTTGTTGTTAAGTACATAATTCCATATGTGTTCATTCATAGTTTTGATGCCTTCAGTGAGAATCTACAATGTAAATAGTCATGAAAATAAAGAAACGCATTGAATGAGAAGGTGTGTCCAAACTTTTGGCCTGTACTGTATAACTAAAGGCAAACTGAGCACATTTGTTAGTTCAGAAGAGTATCAAACTGGTAGCCCTTCGTATGACTTCACAGTCCGTTCCCTCCCAGTAGGCTGAGTGTGTACGCTGATAACGGAGAGAGCAGCTGGTTAGTTATTCTGCTGGTTCTCAGGGTGCTGGTTCCTGCAGCACCCAACCAGTCCTGATCAGGCAGACAAAACACATGATAACACAACACACTGGCCTTGAGGCAGGTCTGTGTGTGTGTGTGTGTGTCTCTCTTGGTGTCTGTTTGTCTCTCTCTGTGTCTGTGTGTGTGTGTGTCTGTGTGTGTCTCATATCTCTCATAGAAAAAGTTTAACTGGACTTGAAAATGTACAACCAGAAAGAGGTTACTGGAACTGGGTGAAACAAAGTTCACGCACTGCAGTACAAGAGAAAGTAGAGATGGATCTGAAATGCTCCTTTTTCTGATCCTAGACTTTGAAAAATCACAACCGCACCAAATCACAGCATCTGGAAGCCTCCGATATTGTACACATAATGTGTGTGTAAATTTAGGTCATTAAGACCAGTTTCTATTGCATCACATAGAGGGATTTTAAATAATCCAAATATTTTTTGCTTTTGAAAAAATTAGTAATAATCACATTAATTTGTAGGGCTGTAACAAATGTCTTTTTCTCTACATTTTAAGTTTTTGAAGCAGTCATCATGTAAGAAACTAAATAATGTCGCTGCGTCCATTCTGAGATATAAAACATTAAATGTGGCAAAAGCTCAAAAACACACAGCAAGTAAACTCCTCCTGCACACAACGTGACATCATGACTTCGCGTAAACATACGCGCCCACTTTCTAAAGACAATGCCGTGTTATGTGCACGCATTTTGAGCGCCATATACAGCGGACAGGTGAAAGTCCTGTGTTGTTCGACCCATCCTCCCCAATTCACACGCAATCACAAGGTGATGTAAGTCAACGGAGGCCAAATGGCGTTGATAAACACGCTAAAAAGCGAGTGTCAGTCCTGCCAGAAACATTTGGAGTTTTTTGTGATTGTTGCGGGCAAAGATCCTTGATTATGCGGCACGTTTTCTTAAAAAATGTGACTGAATGTGGGATATTTATGCAATTTTATGCGATGAAATTGTGGCAACTTTCAAAAAACTGCTGTTTGATGAAAAAGAGAAAAAACAGTGATCCCCAGCACCCTGCTTTTAGATGATGTTCACGTCGCGTAATTACATCACTTCATAATGTTCCCATGGCAACAGGGGAAATGGCTGCTCTTGTGTGAAGTAAACAACATTTTTCAACTTTCTGCTAAGATATATTACGAGACTTTCTGGGATTATGAAATCATGCAAGTCCTGCATATTTTGCGCGGAAATCTGCAATTTATGAGGCGAAAGTGCGGCTTATTTGAAAATAAAATGCGGCTCCTGCATAAATATGTGGACTTTGGCTGATTATGCGTTGATCAGCGGTGATGGCCCAGTGTATATGACACATGCCTTTGGTGTGGGAGACCTGGGTTTGATTCCCACTGAGATACATCAACCAATGTGTCCCAGAGCAAGGCACTTGCTACCACTGACATACACAGCAATTTTAAGTCGCTTTGGATAAAAGTGTCAGCTAAATGACATGAAATCTAAGTTTTTCTGGAGGGACTGGAGTATGAGTCTTGATAAAACGCCAATAATGGCTTACGCATTGGCGTGTCATACATAGGTCACTGCATGACGTATCAGGCTGCAGCACATCCCATGTTGCCCTGGTAGAAACCATAATGGACACACAGTCTACGGTAGAAACAGGTTTTCCTTAAAGTCATGAGAAAGCAGTAGAAATATGACTAAGCAGCTGGTGAAGGTCACCTCAGCCCCGAGGGCGGTGAGGGTCTCGATGAGCACGGCGGTCTGCAGCGTCATGTGGAGGCAGCCGGCGATACGGGCGCCCTTCAGCGGCTTGGACTGACCGTACAGCTCCCTCATCTTCATCAGTCCGGGCATCTCATTCTCCGCAATATCGATGGCCTTGCGCCCCCATTCGGCCAGGCTGATGTCGGCTAAGAGAGGAGACAACAGGAGGTTAAGACATTACTACAATAGAACATTCTCGCCACGACTCACGATGCACTCAGTCAACAGACTGGTCACCTAAAGGCTCCAACACACCAACCACACCCCCAAACAGACCCCCCAACCAGACCCACCCAACCAGACCCACCCAACCAGACCAGACCCCCCAAACAGACCCACCCAACCAGACCCACCCAAACAGACCCCCCAAACAGCACCCCCAACCAGACCCCCAAACAGACCCCCAAACAGACCCACCCAACCACACCCCCAACCAGACCCCCAAACAGACCCACCCAAACAGACCCACCCAACCAGACCCACCCAACCAGACCCCCAAACAGACCCCCCACAGACCCCCAAACAGACCCACCCAACCAGACCAGACCCCCCAACCAGACCCACCAAACAGACCAGACACTCCAACCACACCCCCAAACAGACCCCCAAACAGACCCACCCAACCAGACCCACCCAACCAGACCAGACCCCCCAACCAGACCCACCAAACAGACCAGACACTCCAACCAGACCCACCAAACAGACCCTCCAAACAGACCAACCAGACGGCAGAGAAGCCAGTCGGACTGATCGGTCTCCCCAAGGTCCAAACAGCTAGCAAAAATATGAGACTAAATGTTCTCTCGCTATATATTTATATATTTTATACTGTCCAACCAGTAGGACATGTCCTGTCCTGTAGACATGGTCCTTATTTATTTATGTATTCATGTTGGACCAGTCCAATATGACAGTCAGTTGAAATAAACCTTGTGTTTTATTTGTTATGAATCTATTTTGATGCCTTTTTTCCATAACTTCTGTAATTATACATAGGTTTAAAAATATCGAAATTAATATAGACATCGCAATATCACATTTTGTCGATATCGTGCAAACTTACACACATGCACTACTTCACTTGTGAGGGAAAATGCGAACAACCACGGCTGTCTGTACAGCCACTAACAACCCTAACCCTCCATTGTCAGACACCTGCTGGTACTGAACGTAAGCGGTTTTAAGATTTATCGGAGTGGAAACATGATCTCGCTAAATGAATGTAACAGGGAGGAGTAACTATGCATTCAAAACATGACCCTTAAAATGGAGCAATGTAAGCAAAAATGCATCTTGTCCTTAATTAAAATACCTTTTGACTAATTGTAGGGGACAGAGTTGCATTGTGACTGATGCAGCATAGCTTTAGTCCTAAAAAATAAAAACCACGCTAGAACTTGCCAAAGCGTCTGACTTTGATTCACTCTACTTAAAAATAAAAGTATTTTAAGAAGATTTTACATGGACAGCAACACCGGCTTGTTCTCGTTTTCACTCCTCGTTTCTTCAGTGGTCCCTATGATGCTTTGTACAAAATGTGTTTTTAGCCAACCAAGTGGCTGATCACGTCTTATAAAGCTAAAACTCTGCCTAACAACTAAGACATTGTTGCCAGAAAGCATCCTGGTTTAACAGGAACTGAAGCATGGTTCTAAAATGCGGTCTCCTCAATAGAGCCCGCCAATATATCGGCAGGACTAGGGTTGGGCGATGTCCCCTAAATTGGCAGTCGACGAGGTTTACAGTAAAACATCGTGATGGACGATGATATCGTCGTCGGGGCCGAGGGGGGTAGCTTACATCTCTTTACATAAATATTTTTTTCTACTATTATGGGCCAACAGTTAACATAGAAACGATAAGACATACATTTAAATGCCCTCTGTTAATGGTGCCCTGCTGGTAGGTTTTACAACGTGACCTACTTTCACTTAACTACGACTATGACTTATTTCCAAGAAACGTACGAGCACATCTCTGGTAAACACAAGAATTAAAGTGGTGCTTTTACACGACTCTTTGAGGAGAAACTCAGATTTACAGATCTGTCGATTAAATCAACTAATCGATTAGTCGATACAATTGAATGAGTGTTAGTCGACTGAGAATTTCTTCAGTCGAGCACAGCCCTACATATTGGGACCAATATCGGATCGGTGCACCCCTGAACTGCCTCATTATTTTAGTGAGGACTCATAAATAACTAATGTTAGGGAAATCTGTTTGTTTTGTTACGCGTTTCTGGATTTTCTTTTTAAATATATAAATCAGCCGATATACATTTAAAAATCTGATATATCGGATTTTTAAAAATCACCAAATATTTGTATTGATATCCGCATTAAAAATCCTTAAAATCGGTGGGGCTCTACTCCACAATGCTGCAGGTAGCGCCCAGGGTTCAGGATCAAAGTCCCCAAGTCCAACCCCCCTCCACCACCACCACAGAGGCTGCAGCCTGTGCAAACACACCTCTGGCCTAGCTGCACCTCACTGGCTGCTCATTCATGTCCCGACAGGATTAGTGGGAATTCACACAGCCTGCGTCAGCTGTCAGACAGTGCAGCAAAAACTGTTCTTTCAATTTTGAATGCGGTTAGTGCATTTAGGCTGTGGTGGAGTTTGCAAAAAACTCCACTCAGTTAACTATCATCAGATGTGAATCAGTGTGTGGTTCTGTATTGCTACATGACCAGAGCACAGCACTGATATTGGCAGATATTTGGCTCCCATCCAAAGCCACCTGGTACAGTATTAGGATTTGAAGTACAGCTCCCTACCAGGTACGCATGCCCTCATGACTGTAGTCAACTTTGTGCCAACAGTTCATATCAGGCCAGTCATTTGAAAAGTGAACAAAGCAAGGCTTGGATGTTTAACTTAAAATAGTTTCTACTCGGGTTGAACCAAGGCTTTAGATTGTTACACCCTTTAGCCATTTATAAAAAAAAAAAAATATATACAAAAAACATACATGCAATAAGTAATAGTGTCACTGGAACATAGGGCTTATCAATTCATCTGCAGATTATTCCCTCAACTAATCGATCAATCTTGTGTCCTATAAAATGTCCAGAAACTGCTGAATAAAAATCCACATGAAAAAAGGTCCTATAGCTGCAAATATATTTTGTGAAGACCATTGCAGCTAGAACGGACTAACGCACTGCAGCACTACTGACTTACATCAATTACAGAACGCAACTGACAAGCAAACCATGGAAAGCACCAGAATCATATCTATGGTATAACACAATAGAACAAGTATTAGAAATGGAAAAGCTCGCTTTCATAGCTAGGAACAGCTTAGAAACGTGGAACAATTAGTTTAAGTTATTAAAGAATATAAAAATGTACAAAATTGAAGTGCAACAGGAAAAACTATGCAATACCATGTGACTGGATATGAAAGCACTACAATAAAGTATAAAATGCATTGTAATACAATAGTGAATGGGTTATTTGCTACATTTCAATGGCCGAGGCAAACTGCAGCATTGGCCTTGAGACCAAAGGAGGCCCTAACAGACCCAACAGTAAATGAGTGATAAGTGGAGTCTGAGTGAGAGCGTAGTAATGGAGAGGAGTAGACTTTGCCCCAGAGCTGTTCTGTTAGCAGCACATTGTACAACTTATTCTGCTTCTAACCAGCTGCTTCACAGCCGCCAACACATGTCGCATTTGGCAGATAATGAGGTTACAACTGCAGTTATTTTAAATGGATAATGTCCAACAATATCTCATTATCTCTCACATGTTGCATGCATTCCCTGATATCTTTATTTCTAAGCGCATTTGTCAGGGTTCATATGCATTTTAACCAATATTTTTCATGACTTTTTGGCAAATTTCCATGACTATGTGTTCCTGAAAATGTCAGTCGAGATTCTCCAATCAGAATAATCAGTGTTTAAGTTTCCCCTCAGAGGTTTAACTATAAATGAATGATAATGTCTGTGGTTCATAGATGGATTCTTAATATCTCTCCCTGAATACAACGCTGAGGTTAACACCACGTCAAAATACATTTATTAATCACATATTATTATGCTGTGTTAAAAAAAACAATTCCATGACTTTTCCAAAACTTTCTGGGTCTTTTTATGTTTCCAAAACCTTTCAAGGCCTGGAATTTGCATTTTTCAAATTCCATAACTTTTCCAGGTTTTTTTCCAAACATATGAACCCTGGTGTCACATTTGGCAGATAATGATGTTACAACTGCAGTTATTTTAATGGATAATGTCCAACAATATCTCACCATCTCTCACATGTTGCATGCATTCCCTGATATCTTCACCTGAAGGCAATGCATTCTTTATTTCTAAGTGCACTTGTTTAATTTTAACCCCTTGTGTTGTGTTTTTAAACTTAAATTGTCCCCCCCCCCTCCTATGGTGCTTCTCCATGTCTGAAGCCAAACATAAACACCTTAAGGCACATGTGTCAAACTCAAGGCCCGTGGGCCAAATCCGGGGCCCTCGCAGGTTTTGATCCAGCCCACATTTAAATTTAGGTTTACAAAAATTATTTTAGGCCCACCTAGTTTTTCACATTTTGGTTGCTTTTTCCAGCAGTTTATGCATTTATTTCAATGCTTTGGGCACTTTGATTCAACGTCTGACGCTTTACTCCGTGTTTTGCTACTTTTATGGACGTTTTTGGCACTTTGATGTTTTAGGCACTTTTTCCAGACAGTTTTGACACTTTTTTTCATAGTATTTGTAGCTGGCTGAGGAACTTTTGGGGGCTTTATGAGGCCCAAAATGTAAGTGAGAAGACTACAGTACATGAGACATGCTAAAATATTTGACTTTTTCTCTTAAATAAAAGCATGTCAATAATCTACATGTCTGGCCCTTGATGTGATTCTCATTTTCCAGTGTGGCTCTCTGGGAAACTGAGTTTGACACCCCTGCATTAAGGAATATTTTCTCTGGTGCATACATTTCAAAATATTTAATCAAAAGCTATTAGCTCTCAAAGCTGCTACACATGAGGACCACGTGCAGTCCCAGTATTACTACGGTATGCAAGTTGCACACAGTGCAGCTTCAGCCTCAGCCTGCTCCTGTCACTCATGTAAAAACGGCGGCGAGGAGTCAGGCATCACGGGAACTGTAGTTTGCAAACACAAGTCACGCTATCCGGCATCAGCCTCTGGCTCCGCTAATAAAACTACAATACCCAGAAGCTGTGGGCGTCGATTCCGTTCACACAGGAGCCCATATGCTCGGTGCTATTACACAGTTAAATTAAGATTTCTTGTCAGATTTAAACACACTTCGCAAACTGCGAGTACCGAAAGGTTAACGCCTACAAGTAGGAAGCTTACAATGACTGAAACGGACAACAACATATGCTAAAACACTTGATAACTGACAACAACGCCATACTATCGTATTCACCACATGCTAGCGAGTTAAAGTTAGCAGAAACTAAGAAAGAGCTAACGTTATAAATATAAACCCAGGCAGTATTAACATATCGGTATTTAAGAGCCATGTTGATTTCACGATTAGCTCTAAATCCGGCTGGTAACGTTAGGAGAGCCGTTACGTTCCCGAACATGCACGTTTACTAAACACTTTACAACATGCTAGCTAGCTAGCAAACCTAGCTAGCACGGTTACAACGATGAATGCTGACACTGACCAACTTTGTAGGGAAGTTTCTCAGACATGGTCGGTTTGTGGTGGTGTGTTCCGGGCAGGATGGATGTAGCAGCAGCCTAGCCGACGGACAGAGTCAGAGAGGGAGGGACGCAAACATGACGGCTCGCTTTTTATCCTCGAAAGCCACATTCAAACCAACCCGGATCGACTCTGGATTCCTATTGGCTGCGGTAGCGCCCGCCCCGCGTGTGAGCGATTCGATTGGATAACGTTGATGTGGGCAGACAGCCTAATGATAACTTGAGACCACAGTCTATGGTTGAAAATGTTTTATATATCTAGACTCGGTGTTTTCCCATTCGGCAAATAAGTAACGTTTCTACTATTTTATTATGTATTCTATCATATTCTGTTACAGCACATTGTATAGAGTACAGGGCTGAATAATAAAGTTTTAGGTTACCCAAACACACGTTACTCCACACCTACAGACTTGTACTAACATGAATGTTGAACTGCAAGGTTTTTTTTTCTGTCAACTGAAACTAGATTGTTAAAAAAAATCCTGAAGTTATCTGTAGCTATGTTTCCATCCACACGTTTTTATTCAAATTAAGTGATATTGAATGAAAAATGCCTTATGGAAACAGTAAAAATCGATTCAATCGACTCAACGGATTTTCTCTTGATTGATATATATATATACGGTTTATGCGATAAACGCTGATGGAAACGTTATTTGCCGAATAATTAATGAATTGCGATTAAGTTTTAGGTCATTTTATGGTTGCAACCCGCCACAAAACGAAGAAGAAGAAGTTTTAGTTAATTTTCGCCCAGTATTTCCTCTCTGTTTGCACACATGACAGGCGTCAACAAAGACAGATGGAAGAGGACGAACGAGGAGACGAGAGACTTTAATTTACGAGCAAAATATAACCGCTATTTTAGATAGCAAAAATCTAAGAAATGCCATAATTTATCAGGAACTCGCGAAGGAAATGGCCAGAGCCGGCCCGACCCATAAGCGAACTAAGCGGCTGCTTAGGGCCCTGTGGCTACCAGAGGGCCCCCAAGAGCTGTGTTGGACTGGTAGCTGGAGAGGTGCCAGTTCACCTCCTGGGCACTGCCAAGGCGCCTTTCTATGGGCAGCCCCCTCACTCTGACATCTCTCCATTAGTGCATGTAGAGGTTCTGAGCATGTGTATGTGTAATTCAAGCCTGTGTGTAATGTGTATAATAACAACAGAGTGAAAACATTGTAATTTCCCCTTGCAGGATTAATAAAGTACACATTATTATTATTAAAAGCGCCTGAAATGTCCCACAATAGAGCTCATAACAGAGCCGCTCTATATAAAGATAGTGTTGCTACTAATAGGTCTCACATTACTCTTTAAATGCTTATTTGTACATTATGAGTGCTTATACAAATATTTACAATACACGAGTTGGTTAAGTGCCAGGATTTGCCCAAAACCAAATCCTGCTTAGGGCCCCCAAAAAGTCTAGGGCCGACCCTGGAAATGGCCAACAAAGGTTACGACAAGCCACGGGACGTCCTGCGGAGTAAATGGAAGCGCCTCAATGTGTTGATAGCGTCGTTGTTTTATTATTATAGCTCGATATGTGGCACATCAGCACTATTACAACTGGTGCAGATGGTGCGATCCATTTTGTCTGGCAAAACTTTGTTTGCCAAAGTTTGCTTGAATGTTGTGCGATTCAGTGCGAAAATGAATGGAAACACCTTAAAATGTCTCAAATCAATTCAATATACCAATCTCACCGCGAAATAGCATGTGACGTCATTACGCAACAGGTTTTTATTCACTTTAAAGCCGTCGGATGGAAACACACTTTCACACTCAGCTTTATTAGCACGAGTTCAGATAATTCGATTGACAAGTGGAAAAAGCTACCTCTCCTTATGACCTGTCTCTCTTAGTTACCTGTTATAGTTACGCTGTTATAGTCCTAGACTGCCGGGGGACTTCCTTCCTTTGACACACTGAGCTGCTCTCTCCTCTCCCTTTCTATTACTGTTTCTATTACTGTTACTATTACTATTACTATTTGTGTGCAGCCCGTCCCAGAAATGCTTGTTACTAATCCTAGCTTCTGGGGAGTTTACTTTTTTTTCCCCCAGCGTATTTCCTTGGAGAACGTTGGCACCAAGACCCTGGTTGCAGCTGTCGCCGTGGTCCTGCTGCACTCCCTGCTGAGCTCAGCGATGCCCTGCAATGTCATGCTGCGTCCTGCTGAACCCTGCGCCCCCCGCTACATCCAGTCACTGTTCCATTATTAATGTGACTACTATCGCCACTGTTCATCACACCTGGCCGCTCGCCCACACCTACCAAGAGCCTGGGTCTGTCCCAGGTTTCCTCCCAAGAGGGAGTTTTTCCTCGCCACTGTCGCACTGCTTGCTCTTGAGGGAATTACTGGAATTGTTGGAATTGTTGGGGCTTTGTAAAATATAGAGTGTGGTCTAGACCTACTCTATCTGTAAAGTGTCTCGAGATAACTTATGATTTGATACTATAAATAAAATTGAATTGAATTGAATTGAATTGGATGAAAACTTAGCTAGTGTGTTCATGGTAATTGCTGGGTGAATTGATTAATTGATTGCATCGCATTGAAAGTGCAAAATCAACTAAAGGCCCTGTCTTTTATAATCTAATTGTGGCCCTGTATAAGTGCCAAAATCTACTTTATAATAATTGTAGTTTAACACTGTACTTAAATGCTTCATATTCCCAAATAAATGTGTCTTTTATAAAATGACCACAACCTTACCTGACACACAGAGAACCTGGGGCCAGATACCTGAGCCAATCAGATGAGACTGCCTCAAGCCAGTGGAGCCAGCCAATCTGAAGGCTGTTTTATGCTTCTGCATCAACTCCACGCCGTAGCTACTCCGTGGCTCCTACGGCGTCGTGACCCTTTGGGAGTTCTGCGTCGGGGTTGCTTTGCATCGCGGAGCATTTCACCACCATAACGCTAGGGGGAGATAAGTCTGAGGGTATCTGCGAGGTGTCTGCCAGCCAGTTTATGTTATGTTAGAAGGCTAACTTTAGCACAACTGCCCACAAAGTACTGCTTGCTGGAGAAGTGCTAATTTTAAAACGTTAACTGACATATAGACACTTTACAAACAGATAACCCCGTCATTGTAACCAACATATGTCTTAGTTTATTAGCAGAGCTGATGTCAGTGAACTAGCATGTTGCTACTCCACACAGAAGGCTGCTGGAAACACCCACTATCAACACACAGGACCAGCTGACCAATCACAGTCCTTGCGGTCTGTGTCGCCGTCGATTCGATGCAGAAGAATAAATCAGCCTTAAGCAGATACAATGTGGATATAAGACAGCTGAGTAGCTGCTATTTTAAGAGTGACAAGGGTAAGAGAAGGCAGTTTAAAGGTATGTTTAATCAGAGAATGGGGTGGAAAATGTTCCACTAGAAGGTAATAAGTAGCTATTCATTCAGACTGGTGCTGCTGTATAAAAAGGAATGGCAGCTGGACAACTGAGCAGGCCAGGAATTCAGGTTAAACTATACGGGGCCAGTCAATTCAGCGTCTTTGCTAAACATCTTTGAACTCTACACTCAAATTAAAGTTAAAAATGGTGAAAATCCCCATGAAACTAAAAAACTAAAAACTATAAAGCCAACATAACAAATACACTATGGAGCTGCACACATTTTTGCCTACTTGTGCATTAAGTTGTTAAAACTGTGAAAAATAGTGAAGACCAACCATTACAGTGCAAATATAACATTCTGTATCAAAAAAATGTATGTTTGAGTAATAAGATGATAAGGTTATTCATACATAAAATGCAGCAATAAATGGTAATATTTAATAATGCAACATTAAAAAGATATAGTATACAGTCTTATATGTGTGTGTGTGTGTGTGTGTGTGGTGTGTGTGTGTGTGTGTGTGAGTGTGTGTGCTAACAATAGCCATTGCCCAATCTTAACTCTCACCCCAGCCTTGGCCTTTGCTCCAGTAATTCCTCCATACTGGACCTTGTCTCACTGTCACTGGGGGGCAAAGGTTCCTCACGTACATGATTTCACAACTACATCTCATCTTAACATGTTGATACTTGGATGGGAATCAATTGAGAATATGATTACTGAATATTCAGTAGCTGTACATGTGAATCATAGGGCACTAAAACCATGCATTAAAAGTCAAAGTAATGCAGAGGAGGAAAGTAAGTGAGCACATTTTGTGTGACTAATTTTCAGAAGGAAATACTGTGGTTTTGACTCCACTATATTTACTATAAAATGCACAATGAAACCAACTAGCGTTACCTTTCACCTGGCCCATAGGACCAGCCCTGTCCCTTTGAGATGGAGAGCCACCATTGGTCGGAATGAGGCTCCAGACTACTACTACAACGTTTTCATTTTTATACAGCGTTTTGAAACGAAAATGATCTTCGTCCACACCAATGTTCAAACTATACCGTGGCCTTTGGGGGGAGCCCACTTTGAGGTTTTTTCACCGGGGGGGTGGGTTGTGCACTTGCGACTTACAAAGATACATAACAGCTACAAGTGTATGCACTCTACAGGATTTACCCTATTATACTTTATCGACAGGAATTGATAGGTCAAACAGCAAACAGCCACCCACAAATAGTCTATAAACCAAGTATCAGGCTGTCTTTGAGATTTCACATTCAGGCTACCGAAGAATACCATAATACCTCCGTTCAATTAGGCCCAAGCTTCCATCCTTGACCGTTTTGCCAGCAGCGTGTTAGCATTTGAACAAAGTGCTGTGTGTCCATAGTGTGTGCAGACTGTGTTTACAGTTTTGCCTGAGGCTTCTTGGAGGAGCCACACTTAGGTTTTAGTTGTTGATCTCTCTGCAGGGGAAACGGTCTCTAACATGTTCTGTTTGAGCTTCAACTTTACTCTGCAAACTAAAGTGCATTGGGAGTTGCACCTGGAATTGCCTCCAGCCTGAAAATAAACAACAAGAACTTTGCTATTCGTGTGAATTGACACCGTAGAGAGTAGTATGAAAGGGCAAAAATCTGCATAGGGAGGTTGGTCGGGGGGGGAGGATGGGTCAAACGCAGGACGAGGACCACAATGGAAATAAGTTTGTAACTTTCTTGTGTTATCCTCGACAGTTCTGATAAATGTACAATGTCACTGTGTTGGCATTTTTGTTATGCATTTATTTCTGTTACTGTCTAATAAATCAATCAATCAAAAGACTTTCACCCAGGAGACCGGGGATCAGGTCCCACGTGTCACGTTTCCTAAACCCAACTGTCCCGTTCTTCTTTACCTAAACCCAACTGTCCCGTTCTTCTTTACCTAAACCCAACTGTCCCGTTCTTCTTTATCTAAACCCAACTGTCCCGTTCTTCTTTATCTAAACCCAACTGTCCCGTTCTTCTTTACCTAAACCCAACTGTCCCGTTCTTCTTTACCTAAACCCAACTGTCCCGTTCTTCTTTACCTAAACCCAACTGTCCCGTTCTTCTTTACCTAAACCCAACTGTCCCGTTCTTCTTTACCTAAACCCAACTGTCCCGTTTCTTTCATCTAAACCCAACTGTCCCGTTCTTCTTTATCTAAACCCAACTGTCCGTTCTTCTTTACACAAACCCAACTGTCCCGTTCTTCTTTACCTAAACCCAACTGTCCCGTTCTTCTTTACCTAAACCCAACTGTCCCGTTCTTCTTTACCTAAACCCAACTGTCCCGTTCTTCTTTACCTAAATTTTGCCACGTTCTTCTTTACCTAAACCCAACTGTCCCGTTCTTCTTTATCTAAACACTGACCCGTCCCGTTCTTCTTTACCTAAACCCAACTGTCCCGTTCTTCTTTACCTAAACCCAACTGTCCCGTTCTTCTTTACCTAAACCCAACTGTCCCGTTCTTCTTTATCTAAACCCAACTGTCCCGTTCTTCTTTACCTAAACCCAACTGTCCCGTTCTTCTTTACCTAAACCCAACTGTCCCGTTCTTCTTTATCTAAACCAAACTGTCCCGTTCTTCTTTTACTACACCCAACTGTCCCGTTCTTCTTTTACTAAACCCAACTGTCCCGTTCTTCTTTATCTAAACCCAACTGTCCCGTTCTTCTTTACCTAAACCCAACTGTCCTGTTCTTCTTTACCTAAACCCAACTGTCCCGTTCTTCTTTATCTAAACCCAACTGTCCGTTCTTCTTTACCTAAACCCAACTGTCCCGTTCTTCTTTATCTAAACCCAACTGTCCCGTTCTTCTTTACCTAAACCCAACTGTCCCGTTCTTCTTTATCTAAACCAAACTGTCCGTTCTTCTTTACCTAAACCCAACTGTCCGTTCTTCTTTACCTAAACCCAACTGTCCGTTCTTCTTTATCTAAAACCCCAACTGTCCGTTCTTCTTTATCTAAACCCAACTGTCCCGTTCTTCTTTATCTAAACCCAACTGTCCCGTTCTTCTTTATCTAAAACCCAACTGTTCCGTTCTTCTTTTACTAAACCCAACTGTCCCGTTCTTCTTTATCTAAACCCAACTGTCCGTTCTTCTTTATCTAAACCCAACTGTTCCGTTCTTCTTTTACTAAACCCAACTGTCCGTTCTTCTTTTTACTAAACCCAACTGTCCCGTTCTCTTTATCTAAACCCAACTGTCCGTTCTTCTTTATCTAAACCCAACTGTCCCGTTCTTCTTTACCTAAACCCAACTGTCCGTTCTTCTTTACCTAAACCCAACTGTCCCGTTCTTCTTTACCTAAACCCAACTGTCCTGTCCGTTCTTCTTTACCTAAACCCAACTGTCCGTTCTTCTTTACCTAAACCCAACTGTCCTGTTCTTCTTTATCTAAACCCAACTGTCCCGTTCTTCTTTACCTAAACCCAACTGTCCCGTTCTTCTTTATCTAAACCCAACTGTCCCGTTCTTCTTTACCTAAACCCAACTGTCCCGTTCTTCTTTACCTAAACCCAACTGTCCCGTTCTTCTTAATCTAAACCCAACTGTCCCGTTCTTCTTTACCTAAACCCAACTGTCCCGTTCTTCTTTACCTAAACCCAACTGTCCCGTTCTTCTTTACCTAAACCCAACTGTCCCGTTCTTCTTTATCTAAACCCAACTGCCCGTTCTTCTTTATCTAAACCCAACTGTCCCGTTCTTCTTTACCTAAACCCAACTGTCCCGTTCTTCTTTACCTAAACCCAACTGTCCCGTTCTTCTTCACCTAAACCCAACTGTCCCGTTCTTCTTTACCTAAACCCAACTGTCCCGTTCTTCTTTACCTAAACCCAACTGTCCCGTTCTTCTTTACCTAAACCCAACTGTCCCGTTCTTCTTTACCTAAACCCAACCGGTCTGCTGTATACGGCGCTCAAAATGCGTCCAGATAACACGCCACGTGGCTTTAGAAAGTGGGCGTGTATGTTTACGCAAAGTCATGATGTCACGTTGGAAATGAGATCGTTTCAGAAACAGTCTGAGCCAGATCAAATACCGTTCTCAAAGAACATATTCTTGAATATGTACAGTACTGTTAACATGCTAATGGATGCCATTTCTGAGAAGCCTAATCCTTCCTGAAAATGAGAATATATGGCTGGAGTGTAGTGACTGTACCATGAGCCAAGAGATACAGGAGGTGAAAGACTCAAAGCCTCGGGTTGAAGAGGCTAAACTGAGCCCACTGGTAGAAACCCTATCCTACAGCTAATTTAAGAGCCTGTTTCTAGTGGTCAGTCTGTCGCTCTCAAGTCTCGCAGGCTTGAGCTTAAATTCGTACTCAAGTCTACAGTACATAACATTTCACTGTCACCAATACTCTTTTCAGGTTTTAAAGTATTTAACAAACAGGGGATAATGTTTCTCATAAATAGGATTGTTTATAAAGTGGATTTTTATAACTTTACTTTTTATTGTTATTATGAATAGTCAGTAATACAACTGCTGGTGCAAACCACAGCTGGCAAGAGTTTTATAAGGGAGGAATACATTTGCATAATACAAACTTTCATTCCTAAATTACACACAAAACAAATAGTTTTACTTTTAAACTCTCCATAAAATATATCTAGGTCTTCAGGTTACAGTGAGCACCAATGTTAAACCTTCGCTCACCAGTAGGACAAAAAACAACAACGTAATGTCGTGAAAAGCTCAGAACAGCATGTTCGTGCCACATTTGAGACAAATAGATAACACAGTTATCTATCGTGGCTGGTTTAGGTCAGTTGGTAGAGCTGGCGCACGTATATAGAAGTTTTCTCCTCGACACAGTGGCTGCAGGTTCGACTCTGAGCTGCAGGTCATTACCTCTCTCTCCCCTTTCATGTCTTCATCTGTCCTGTGAAAATAAAGGCCTAAAAATGCCCCAAAAAATATATAACATAAAAAAAACTATGTTATCCATCTTAAAATTGTACATGAGAGTTTTACATGTTGACATTGCAACGTTACTGTGTTAGCAAGCTAACCACGCAAGTTCTTATCCTGTATCCCTGGAATAATCATAGGTATAACACTCGTTATATATATATATATATATATATATATATATATATATATATATATATATATATATATATATATATAGGTATATACTCTTGGTATATAATAAATAAGTATATATTTTCTTTTCAATCTTAATCAGAAAATTAACTAGTAAGTGAAATACATGTGGCGTTTACTTCTCCATCTCCTTCTAAAGGACTTCTGAGGAGGCTCCATGCAGAGCTTTCTCCATAGCCTACGTAACTGGCCTGAAGTTCATACTTGTGCGTTGGTGTGTGAGTCAAGCCGAGTGTGGGGAGTGTGTTGTAAAGCGGACGAGAAAGTACAGTGAAGTGATTATTTGATTAGGACAACGCACATTCTGAGCGTGCTGGTCTTACAGGGAGGTGTGTTCAGGTGCATTCTGGGAGTATTGCTATCTTGAGGCAGCGGGAAGTGATCACTCCATTGACCAACAAAAACCTGGTCTAAAGTCAATAACGCAGCATTTCACTGTTATTTTAACAGAGCATTAGTAAAGTGCTCCTAGGCTCGTGCACAGTGTGTGCACACTATGCTTGTTACACACACACACACACACACACACACACACACACACACACACACACACACACACACACGCAGCATACATTACGTAAAACATTACGGTGCAAATCCTCCATCATAACAGCAATGCTCCAAGGTCCAAACGCACCTGGCTTTTAAAGGGAATGGGAGATGATCTCTGATTGGTTGATTGCATGTTACGCCCAAAACACACCTCTGATTAATGAAGACACTAAGTACAACCCTTTAGGACCAGGCGCCTGGCGCACAGACCCTTTTTTCCGCCTGTAATTTGACTTTTCCCATGAAATAGAAGCAATAAACTATACATGTCTTGCCCTTGATGTGGTTCTCATTTTCTAGTGTGGCCCTCTGGGAAGTTGAGTTTGACACCCCTGACTTAATGTGTTGACTGAAATATTTTCCCTCTGTCGCTCCGAAACGGACGTAAAAATATCCCTGTTTCTCTGTAGTCTACCTTTAGCTAGCTACCGTAAATGTAGGCTACTTTTAAGATGCCATATCTTCCCTCTGGGCTCACCAAAACAGATGGAAAAGCATATTAACCATTCACTGCACGGGATCGCTAGTTAACATATATCTTTCAGTTTTTCAAGAATCGGTTTAGGAATCGGAATCGTTTTAAAAGTACCGGTTTGGCATCGGAATCGTAAAAATCCAAACGATAGCCACACAAAATGGTGCTTCAAAATCTTCCTGAAGTATTTGAGATGAGTGGAGGCGATCATGACGAAGACAAGATAGAGTTTTAAATACCACGGTCCAGATGACCGCTGACTGAAAAAGGCATGAAAGGTAAACTTATTTCTGACACATAACAGACCAACAGTGGCCATACCTGCACCCCAACTTTATTACGATAAACCGTATACAACCCGAGTCACAGAGCAAGATGGCTGCCACACAGAACTGGCTACAGGTCACACAGTTTCTGTAGAGCCAGAGATAACGAGGTAAACTGTTTCTGTTTGAGGTAAACAGAAAATAAGAAACGCAAACACTACTGGAAGTTTCTTTGTAATAGCTTGTCTTTAAATATCAGGCCTGGGGTTGACCCAGTGTCAAATATAATAAGGTGATTTTGTGTTACAATGACCACAACTTTCAAGTAACTATTTAATTTATTTAAAGACTTATGTCATGTTTAAATTACAGTCCATTTGATTGTGGACCAACCCCAATCCGTCCATTCATAAACGTGTGTGCTGATAAAGGGAGGGAAGGGTAGCTGCAGCCATAAGTAATGGAGCAGGGAGCAGAAGTTTTATTATTATGAAGACCAACATGGAACCAACATGTCTCTCCGTGTTTAAATAAGAGTTGCAGTACAGGGGAGTCAAGAGCAAATGGGTAAAGAAAAAAAAAAAATCCAGCTCACAATCTCAATTTGACTAAATATTCACAAGAGGTCACTGCGTCAAAAGGCTGAAAAACACCACCACACACCCACTCACCCACATATCTTTAAGCTGAACCAATGTAGGATTTTCTCAGAGTAATATCACTGTTGAACCACGGGACAGAAAAGGCGCTGAAGGTGTCAGGCACGTGCAATTGTAAATTGAGGGACAGAGACCTTCCAAGGTGTTATAATCAGGGTTTAAAATTAGCACCGTTTACCAGCCAAATGCTGGTGAAACATGCAAGTGGCTGGTAGATTTGCATCACTCACCAGCCAAAATACCAAATGGTAATCTATTGAGTGGCTGGAAATATTTGAACATTCACCTTTTTTGCCATTTGGCTGGTAGACGAAGAAGTTAATTTTGAAGCCTGGTTATAATGTCCCCTCTGTCAGCCATAGATGTCCACATCGACTTCTTTTAAAGGTTGGGAATTACTGAACTAAAGCATGAAGTAAAGCTACCATTGGCTAAACTCTTGGTAAAGAAGCCTGCTAGCTAAGAGCTACGTTTCACAGACCGACAGGAGAATTGTTACTGACAATTCATCTCTCATATCGGTGTTCAATAGAGGCAAATTCTTCAAGGGACCTCAATGCTTGAGGCGGTCATGTTTGCTTAAAGATCTGAGAAATGCAGCAATGGCTTCAGTATGAGCATTCAAGCCACTGGTTAAAACCAGCCACTGGTTAAAACCAGGCACTGGTGCAACGGTAATGTCCAGTAGAGCTGGGCGATATGGAGAAAACCAGATATCACCATATTCTTGACCAAATACCTCGATAACGATATTGCGGCGATATTCTAGGGTTGAGAATTGGGGCTTTAACAAAATATCTTCACACTTACATTTTAGATACATAATCATCAGTAATGTGGACATCATGTCTAAGTGGAGAAAAGGCAGATAACCAGTCCTTAAAGAAAAATGCATTGGCGTGAAAGATTATTGTTTTTGTGATTGTTGTGGGCAAAAATCTTTGATTATGCGCCAGGTTTTCTTAAAAAATGCGATGGAATATGCTATATGATATTTATGCTTTTCGATGATGTAACAGGGGAAATGGCTGCTCTTGAGTGAAGTAAACGCAACATTCTTCAACTTTCTGCTAAGATATATTATGGGACTTTTTTACAAAGACAATGCGGGGATTATGAAATCATGCAAGCCCCGAATATTTTGCGCGGAAATCGGCAATTAATGTGGCGTATTTGAAAAAATGCGTTTTTCGGGAAGGACGAAGAGCTAGAACAGTCTGGCAAATTCAGAAAATGACATC
The DNA here is from genome assembly GCF_010015445.1 of Perca fluviatilis. Taxonomy (NCBI): domain Eukaryota; kingdom Metazoa; phylum Chordata; class Actinopteri; order Perciformes; family Percidae; genus Perca; species Perca fluviatilis. The sequence goes on along the minus strand of NC_053115.1, from coordinate 1,927,004 downwards.
ACTTTACTGTAATGCAGCCTTTAAAACCAGGACAAGACACTTATGCCATATCACGATATCCAAAATCTAAGACGATGTCTAGTCTCATATCACGATATCGATATAATATCGATATATTGCCCAGCCCTACTGTCCAGTAATGGAAAAACAATACTCTACTATACTGACATTTTAGGAATTGAACCCGAGTGCCTAATTGTGGTCAAGATGTTGCCTGTGGACACTTCAGTAGGAGATATTATGGCTGACAGAAGGACTGAAACCCCTGGGTCCTCCCTTAACAAGATGTTCGCAGTGCTGTAATATGGAATATGTATTTTGTGGTTTGACAGCATTTCAATGAGAAAGTCCTACAATGTCATATTTCAATCCTTTTTTTATTTTTTTGCTGCTGCTGAGATGTAGCAGATGGGTTGTCGTCATCGTTGTAGAAGAGCAGAGAGATGACAACGCAGGAAGCAGAGAAATGGCTCAATCATGTTGTCTTTCTGTTGTTGCTGTTTCCCCCACGCATCGGTTGATTCTTCACATTCCTCGTCCTGTTCCTCCTCACACCCTTGCCTAGAAGTATGCACTTGCACTCTCCTGCCCAAAGTGTGCATTCATGTACTCAAAAAGAGAACTTTGATTTGGGCTGTTGGGGGCATGACATATGCTTTCCATACTCTACGCCCTGCAGAAAACTGAGCAGTGTACAGCTGGAACAAAAGGGATCTGACTGGGACATTAATCAAAAGAAGAGAAAAGCCTGGGTTCATTTAATTTGAAGTCACAAGTGCATACTTTAGGTTTGGGGTGTGGTTAGATATTGGGACGTAGGCTTTAAGAGAGAGCAGCATGCCTGCAGTCAGCTCAGCAGCCCATAGTCCCTGTCTCTCTTCCAGAGGTCTGGGAGCAGCCTGGTAGCCCAGAGACAGACAGGAGAGGGGCACTAGCTAGCTAGCAGGGCAAGCTAGCTTAGTTAGCCGCCCAGGCCTCGAGGTCGGCCATGTCGTCCTCGTCTTCTTCCTCCTTCTTCTTGGCTAAAAAAGGAACAGACAGGAATAAAACATGACATTTAATTCTGTCATTGTATGGACTTTTGTGATGTGGTGCACAGTAGGTATGTAGCATAGTGGTGTGTGTGTGTGTGTGTGTGTGTGTGTGTGTGTGTGTGTTTGTGTGTGTGTGTGTGTGTGTGTGTGTGTGTGTGAGAATGTAATAGAAAGTGTATTTAAGTGCTATGATACCTGGTCTGGATGGTAGTGATGTAGACGGTACGCTGGGTAGAGGAACGTCCTCGGTTCCTTCGATTTCCAGAAGGTTTTTGTCCAGCTCTTCTTGTTCCAGCTCCTCCAGCTCGGCCATGAGCTCATCCTGCACACACACACACACACACACACACACACACACACACACACACACACACACACACACACACACACACACACACACACACACACACACACACACACACACACACACACACACACACACACACACACACACACACACAATTAACCAAGTAACCAGGTTTGTGTAGGCACACCACAGACAGACTAATACATTTGTAAAGATTTATAAAGAAAGGCTAGTTTCTCCATTGTATTCTACTGTGAGCAGCTGCACCTGCCAGTGTGTATTAGCTTATGTAGACATTGCGTGCATCCTGGTTATGTTATTAATTATTAATTACAGTTGGGCAGAGCTCTAAAGAGAACAATTACACACAATATTGCATTTTTCAATATGTATGGGTCACCAAGTCAATTAATTCCAGTCTCAAGTAAGTCAAGTAAATGCTAATGGGCTCATGCAGGGGTCCTAAAGTTGATACTAGAGTCTACCAGGCCTTGTTTGGTGAGTGAATGAAGCTGTACACAAGGTGTTGCAGCTGTGAGATATTTTTGTCTAACCAAGTGGCGATGTTTAGCACTACAACTTCCACCTAAAAGTTCCAGCAAGGGCCATCAGAAAATATAACAGAGCAGGTCAGAAGTCTGGCAGACCACGGGCTGAAACACAGTTAAGATTCCTGATTTCCTGAGGTGGTTCTGGTCTACGTTCTCACCTCGTCGAACTCATCTCCGAAACCGATGGGCCTGGAAATAACATCTGAGATTTCTTGAGCCACTTCTTGTTGTTCTGTGATGTCCGCCATCAGATCGTCCACTTTGTCTATGTCCCTGTGGCACAGGAGAGAGAGAGACAACATGAAAAAGTATGCAACATGCAGACATATACAGACAAACATGTCTCAATGTAAACTAACGATGGACCACGAGCCATTAGATCCATGGGCCACCAACCAAAGAAAAGCCAGGAATGACAAAACCAGCTAAGACGACAAACCGTTATTTAGTGATTCCACTTGCCAGGGTTTAATCATCCAATACCAAGAGGTTTTATTTACATTCTGTATTTTGGTTGGTCAGTGGGCGTCTCCTCTGTAGATATATGCCCTTGTATGTGATTTAGCGGTGCCAGTGCACCGGCGTGGCTGACCAGGATATAATTCTTTGTTTACCAGAATAAATCCGACAAGATTGAGAAGCAAGTGTGAAGTCTTCAATTATTACACAACGCAGAGATCACATTGGTTACATGTGCAAAAAACTGCCAGGTCAAGAGCCTATCTATCTATCTATCTATCTATCATATCTATCTATCTATCTATCTATCTATCTATCTATTATATATATATATATATATATATATATATATATATATATATATATATATATACATAGGCAAGTGTTTGACACACCTTCTCATTCAATGGGTTTCTTTATTTTCATGACTATTTACATTGTAGATTCTCACTGAAGGCATCAAAACTATGAATGAACACATGTGGAATTATGTACTTAACAAAAAGTGTGAAATAACTGAAAACATGTCTTATATTTTAGATTCCTTCAGAGTAGCCACCCTTTGCTTTTTGATAACTCTGCAAACCCTTGGTGTTCTCTCAATGAGCTTCATGAGGTAGTCACCTGAAATGGTTTTACCTTCACAGGTGTGCTTTGTCAGGGTTCATTAGTGGAAGTTTTTCCCTTATTAATAAAAAGCAAAGGGTGGCTACTTTGAGGAATCTAAAATATAAGACATGTTTTCAGTTATTTCACACTTTTGTTACGTACACTACATATGTGTTCATTCATAGTTTTGATGCCTTCAGTGAGAATCTACAATGTAAATAGTCATGAAAATAAAGATAACATTGAATGAGAAGGTGTGTCCAAACTTTTGGCCTGTACCTGTACTATATATATATATATATATATATATATATATATATATATATATATATATATATATATATATATATATATATATATATATATATATATATCATCCCCAAACTCAGCAATGAGAACAATTCTAGCCTGTAACCTGGTTCTAGAGGTGTCTCTTACATGTTTTCGTGTGCGGCCTTCATTGCCTTGGCGGCGTAGCCCATGTTCTTGAGCACTTCTGTGTTGGTGTTGGCGTTCTCTAGCGCCTCCCTCTGGAACTCAATGGTAGACAACGTGCCGTCGATCTGAGCCAGCTGCTTCTCGTACCGCTTTTTCCTTTTCAAGGCCTGTAGAGCCGCTGGACACAAGAGGGTAGGAAGGGTAGAAAGGGTGCACCAGTTAGTCCAACAGACAGCTACTACTCCTTATCGGAAGGGACTGGAGACTTTACATTTATAACGGGATAATTAGTGTTTCAAATGTCAAGCTTCCAATTAAAGTGATGGTTGGGAGTAATTTCACCCTAGGGTCCATTGCACCATGACCTCGAGCCAAACACCAGAAGCTTTTTATCACCTGGATCGAACATTGGGAGAGTTAGCGTAGAGTAGCGTTATCAGCTGAATAGCTTAGCGCAGGGGCTAATGGATCCAACTGTGTATCTCGTAAGTTACCCCACTAATAATGTCCGAAATGATACCAAACTTCTACACTAGTACACATAGGTTACAGTGCCTTGCGAAAGTATTCGGCCCCCTTGAACGTTTCGACCTTTTGCCACATTTCAGGCCTCAAACATAAAGATATAAAACTGTAATTTTTTGTGAAGAATCAACAACAAGTGGGTCCCAATTATGAAGTGGAACGAAATTCATTGGCTATTTCAAACTTTTTTAACAAATAAAAAACTGAAAAAGTGGGCGTGCAAAATTATTCAGCCCCTTTACTTTCAGTGCAGCAAACTCTCTCCAGAAGTTCAGTGAGGATCTCTGAATGATCCAATGTTGACCTAAATGACTAATGATGATAAATAGAATCCAGCTGTGTGTAATCAAGTCTCCGTATAAATGCACCTGCTCTGTGATAGTCTCAGAGGTCCGTGTAAAGCGCAGAGAGCATCATGAAGAACAAGGAACACACCAGGCAGGTCCGAGATACTGTTGTGGAGAAGTTTAAAGCGGATTTGGAAACAAAAAGATTTCCCAAGCTTTAAACATCCCAAGGAGCACTGTGCAAGCGATAATATTGAAATGGAAGGAGTATCAGACCACTACAAATCTACGAAGACCCCCGTCCCTCTAAACTTTCAGCTCATACAATGAGAAGACTGATCAGAGATGCAGCCAAGAGGCCCATGATCACTCTGGATGAACTGCAGAGATCTACAGCTGAGGTGGGAGACTCTGTCCATAGGACAACAATCAGTCGTATACTGCACAAATCTGGCCTTTATGGAAGAGTGGCAAGAAGAAACCGCCATTTCTTAAAGATATCCATAAAAAGTGTCGTTTTAAAGTTTGCCAAAAGCCACCTGGGAGACACACCAAACATGTGGAAGAAGGTGCTGTGGTCAGATGAAACCAAAATCGAACTTTTTGGCAACAATGCAAAACGTTATGTTTGGCGTAAAAGCAACACAGCTCATCACCCTGAACACACCATCCCCACTGTCAAACATGGTGGTGGCAGCATCATGGTTTGGGCCTGCTTTTCTTCAGCAGGGACAGGGAAGATGGTTAAAATTGATGGGAAGATGGATGGAGCCAAATAAAGGACCATTCTGGAAGAAAACCTGATGGAGTCTGCAAAAGACCTGAGACTGGGACGGAGATTTGTCTTCCAACAAGACAATGATCCAAAACATAAAGCAAAATCTACAATGGAATGGTTCACAAATAAACATATCCAGGTGTTAGAATAGCCAAGTCAAAGTCCAGACCTGAATCCAATCGAGAATCTGTGGAAAGAACTGAAAACTGCTGTTCACAAACGCTCTCCATCCAACCTCACTGAGCTCGAGCTGTTTTGCAAGGAGGAATGGGCAAAATGTCAGTCTCTCGATGTGCAAAACTGATAGAGACATACCCCAAGCCACTTACAGCTGTAATCGCAGCAAAAGGTGGCGCTACAAAGTATTAACTTAAGGGGGCTGAATAATTTTGCACGCCCAATATTTCAGTTTTTTATTTGTTTAAAAGGTTTGAAATATCCAATAAATTTCGTTCCACTTCATGATTGTGTCCCACTTGTTGTTGATTCTTCACAAAAAAATACAGTTTTATATCTTTATGTTTGAGGCCTGAAATGTGGCAAAAGGTCGAAAAGTTCAAGGGGGCCGAATACTTTCGCAAGGCACTGTATGTACTCATAAAACGATGGCTTGGAAAGTTTGTAAGTACACCAGAAGTTTATGTAAATAACACTTGTGTTCTGCCCCCAGTTTGTGTTGTACAGAGACATCTAGTGGGGTGAAGTTGTATTGCATTTGAGTTCTCCTATTTTAGTCCCTCCTCTCTTGCCGTTGGTTTCCTTTTTGCTTCTGACTCTGGTCTACTGTCTGTGTTTGTGTGTTTGTGTTTGTGTGTGTGTGTGTGTGTCTGTGTGTCTGTGTGTCTGTGTGTCTGTGTGTGTGTGTGTGTGTGTGTGTGTGTGTGTGTGTGTGTGTGTGTGTGTGTGTGACTCTGGTCTACTGAGAGGACATGCTGCAGTTACTCTGGTCTCTTTGCTTTGGTAGTTTTGAAGGTCTAAGTCTGTAAGTATTTCTGTATGAAGTATATCTACTTTGATATAGTCTTTGTGTATTTTCCGTTTTAGCATAACATGTATGTTGTATTAATAGATGCTAATCGCGATTAGCATTTCTCCATAGACATCCATGTTAAAGTTAGCTTAAATGCTTACTAGTCCTGCAAGTCTCATGATAATGGCTAATTTTTCTTATGGGATAGCTATATGTTAGACTTGAGTTGCATATTCATGTATATGTATATATGGGCAGTTTGTAATACCATATTATTATGTTTCCACAGTTTTACAAAATTGGAAAGATCCTTACTAAAGGCCTCTCTCTACTCCGGTTTCCTGGGTCTTTATTTCATGGATCTTATGTTAGCTATCTTCTACGCTAACCTGTTAAAGCAACAGCAGAATAACTTGCGTGCTGGCTTCTGCTCTCTGCTGCTACTGCAGTAAGACGAGTGCTTAGGGACCGTCTACAAATTACAACGCACAAAAGAGATACAACAAACATATTTATTAATTTAACTTATTTAAAAAAAGTAAGTGCTGTAGTATAACCAGCAGGAGACAAGTTATAATTGAGGTAAGTTTGGAGACACTACCTTATTTAATCATTAAATTAATAAATATTTTAGTTGTATCTCTTTTCGGTGTTGTAATTTGTAGATTACTTCACTAATTGTAATTGTGTAATTGAAAATTGGTGTCCTTAAAGGATAGATTTTTCCTATTTTTTTCAATTAAGGCATTAAGATCAATTTCCAAAAGATGATTTTTTTATTGACATTCAGAGTCGGGCATTCATATTCATCACATACATCTTATAACCACATATCTTACATCTGTTTTCTGCTCCAAGTGCCAAAATAGCTTTTCTAGATGATTTTTTTTTTTATTCCTCTTTTTAGTCAACTTCAGCATTGGTTCATACACTCATGAGCAGCACTGTAAGAGCTCGAGGTGACGTCTTTACAGGTCAGATAAACTATCTACTAAATATATTCAATTTACAATGATATAAAACGGAGAAAAGCTAATTATCACATTTTAAGCTGGAACAAGTTAATGTTTTGGCATTTCTACAGTGTTGCCGTTTCCAGCTAATATTCTGTTAATAAACTAATAAATTAATTCACTAACTGTTCCAGCTCTCCTATTTATTTATGTATTTATTTGACACCGACTGATTATTCTGTATGTAGCGTGTCAGTATCTGTGTGTGAACAAAGGGCTGAACCACTGACTGATTATTCTGTATGTAGCGTATCAGTATCTGTGTGTGAACAAAGGGCTGAACCAGAAAAACAAGGAATTCCCCTTTGGTGCTGATGGGGGAAATCACGAGACACTGAGGGAGCTAAACCAGCTGAGTCATGGGTAGGGAGGGAGGAGGGTGATGTAACACGAGATAAGAGTGTGTGAGAGAGAGAGAGAGAGAGAGAGAGAGAGAGAGAGAGAGAGAGAGAGAGAGAGAGTGGAGAGAGAGAGAGAGAGAGAGAGGAGAGAGTGAGAGAGTGGAGAGAGAGGTGGAGTGAGAGGGAGGTGTGGTGAGGAGAGGAGGGAGAGAGAGTGAGAGAGTGGAGTGGAAAGCCAGGAAAGAGGATGGATGTGTGGTAAAGTGTGTATGTGGAGTGGTGGTATGTATGTGGAACGGAACGAGCGGAAACGGAAGGAAGGAGCCCGACAGAAGGTGGACGCGAACAGAGCGGAAGGACTACAGATTGGACAGAATGAATATGGAGTTATATAACTTATTTTTGATTTGAGGGATTTAATCCGATTTGTCTGATTTAAAGTAGGGCTGCTCCATTATGGAAAACAATATAATCACGATTATTTCGGTCAATTTTGAAATCACGATAATTTAACACGATCACTCGTTGACTTCTGGAAAGATGTTGCAATTATTGAACTTTAAAAAAACCCGTACACACACGACTGTGAAATTTGCCTCAATACTTTTCCTATTTAAACTTTATTTTTTTCAGAACACAAGAGAAAATAAGAGTTTACTTGCAAAACGTAATGAGCTAAATAATTGTTTTATTATCGTGATTTCAATATTGACCGAAATAATCGTGATTATATTGTTTTCCATAATCGAGCAGACCTACCCGGTGGTGCATCTGAACAGTTAGACACCTCCCCTGGCCCTGATTGGTGCATCTGAACAGTTAGACACTCCCCCTGGCCCTGATTGGTGCATCTGAACAGTTAGACACTCCCCCTGGCCCTGATTGGTGCATCTGAACAGTTAGACACCTCCCCTGGCCCTGATTGGTGCATCTGAACAGTTAGACACTCCCCTGGCCCTGATTGGTGCATCTGAACAGTTAGACACTCCCCCTGGCCCTGATTGGTGCATCTGAACAGTTAGACACTCCCCCTGGCCCTGATTGGTGCATCTGAACAGGGAGAGCTGGATTTATTTTAATGACCTGCTTCATGTAGTTCTACTGGAACACAGGGTCAGTTTCAGTGAAATTTGACAGAAAGGTAGTTTTATAAGGCTTACCTACTGCACCTTTAATGCGTGTTGTCATTTATAAAATAGAAGAAAAAATAAAGAAAGAAATACAAATAAAACCACAGCCTCCCAGAGCCGCTGACATGACTGTAGACTCTAAGAAATTGAGCGAAATCAGCTTGCTCCTAACTGCTTGCTTCTCTGCAGCCCTCCTCCTCCCCAGCTCCTCCTTGTGGTGTATAACGTGGCGTTTGCTTTATGTCATCGTTGCTGCTCTGTTCATATGGGGGGGGGGGGGAATAGTTCAGCTCTCCCAGTCCTAAACTGTGTGAGCGTCCCCTAATGCTGCTGCTGTCCTCTGACTCTCTGCTATTTCATGGTGCTCCTGAACGGCCAGAGGACTCCCTGATTAGAGCCATACCGCCAACATTTAATTCAGAATTTATCAACTTGAATTGCAGTTTACTGTGACTTAATGGACCGGACAGAAATCTCGTTGAGAAACACGTTTACAGAACATGTTTTTGAAGCCAAATCTGAAGGTTAGGATCAGTCCGAACATAAAACACGGACTAATGTGGATCTGGAGAGCCATCTGTTTACACACGCTGGTATATAATCAGTGTACTGTGTGTGGTTGGTCTGGTCCGCCAGGAGCCAGACAGAAACTGAAGGGTCCAGTTTTATCAGATTATAAATCAGCACCGGGCCCTATTCCCGGACTGATAGCATCATAACCCAATAACACACAACTCATTATTAGATTATCTCAGTCGCAGAGCTGCATTCAAATCACCCTCCTTGAATTTCACGTCAATTCTGTGCTTCTGTGACCCTTTTCCTGTTGTACACTTGACAACCTCCGAGGCATTTTACCAGTAGTGCTCGAGTCCTCACGAACACCAAGAAGGTGGATCACATCACCCCAGTTCTCGTGTCTTTACACTGGCTTCCTGTGCCTCAGAGAATAGATTTCAAAATGCTTCTGCTGGTTTAAAATTCACTCAACGGTTTAGGGCCAAAATACATTTTGGATCTGCTTGTAAACTATGAACCACCCAGACTGTCACTGAGCAAATGAGCCCATTAACTGGCTAGTCTCTGTCATTTTAACTACCGAAAAACTGCATTTTGATGATGGGTTGGCTGTAAAACATATTTAGGAATATGCTGATGACGTACTGTTGTTAGTTGCGGTTACTTTTGGCATTTATATCAACCTGTTATTCTTCAGTTCTTTCCTAAATCAATTCTCTGTTAGACTGGGTAACCCCAGCCCTATCTGTACGTTTATCTATCCTGCTTCCGTTACAATTTTGCAGGGACCAATCACAGACTGGCTTATCCACCTGGCACGCTATTGGCTGGTTTAACACGATGACGATAGAGAAGAGACCAATCAGCTTCTCGTTTACATTCGGCCATCGGAGCGCAGCAACGCGTTGACCCTGCTGTCACTGCTACATCACCCAGATCGTTGCTCTGATTGGTTGAAGGACTATCCAATCACGTACAGTAATTTGAACTATGCCCGTTGATCCCGCCTCTTGTGCACTAGGGGTGGGAATCAGCAGACACCTCACGATACGATATCATCACGATACTTATGTCACGATACAATATTATTGCGATTTTAAACATATTGCAATATTCTGCGATATATTGCAATTATTACCTTTTTTCCAACTTCAAATTTTTCCCAGTTTCAAATGATGTCCCCAAAGGAAAATGTTGTCAACATCTGTTTTATCTAAAAAGATAAATGTCTCTGTTAGTTCATCTCACTTCCATTTTATTGCTGCAAAATGGGATTATCAAGCAGACAGACTGACCAACACATATATCATAACAGATCCATACTTGGCTTCTGTGTATCGATACAGTATTGCCACGAAAAATATCGCGATACTAACGCTGTATTGATTTTTTCCCCCACCCCTCTTGTGCGGTAGAGAATCCAGAGCAGACTCCCCACGCTGGTCTGCTGAGAGCCAGACTACCTCTCTGTAACTTGGAGAATAAAAACCAAAGTGGAAAATATTAAACAAAGCTAAAGGGCCTTATTTAAATACCTAACGTGGGCGCCCGGATAGCTCGGTTGGTAGAGCGTGCGCCCATATGTGGAGGCTTGCTCCTTGACGCAGCGGGCCCAGGTTGGACTCGAACCTGCGGCCCTTTCCTGCATGTCGTTCCCCCTCTCTCTCTCTCCCCTTTCAGTTCTTCAGCTGTCCTGTCAATAAAGGCCTGAAAACGTCAAACTGCACGAAGGATATAAAGTAGTTAAAGGTGTGAACACCAGTGATTACACCTGAGAGATGCTGTTACCATGGTAGTTTTGCTGTATTGTGTGTGTGTTGTTATTCTTCCCGTGTTTCCCACACAGACTAAGTCGTGGCGCCGCGCAATCAACACCGGCCGCCGCACAATGCGTTTCGTTATTATTAATTTTTGTTAACGCTATTTTAAAACACGCAGCGCATTCGTTCAGCTGCATTTGCTTTCTCTGCTCTCCTCCGTCTCTCCGTCACACACACACACACACACACACACACACACACACACACAACACACACACACACACACACACACACACACACACACACAGAGACAGAGATATAAACACACACACACAAACACACACACAAACACACAGATATATACACACACACAGACAGAGATATACACACACACACACACACACACACACACACACACACAGAGACAGAGATATATACACACACACAAACACACACAGATATACACACACACACACACACACAGATATATACACACAGACAGACAGACAGACATATACACACACACACACAGAGATATATACACACACACACAAACACACACAGATATACCCACACACACACACACAGATATATACACACACACACACACACACACAGACCGAGATATATACACACACACACACACACACAAACACACACAGATATACACACAGATATATACACACACACAGATATATACACACACACACACACACACACAGACAGAGATATATACACACACACACACACACAAACACACAGACAGACAGAGATACACACACACTCACACACACACGAAGCTGGAGTCCATGGAAGAAAGAACGTGACTTTTAAACCAGTTGTGACTGTGTGAGTTGTGTCTTTGATGTGTGGTTGCATGACAACACTCCTGGCAGCCACAGCTGCCAGCCTGGCTGTAAGTAATGAAGGTGCGTCACGCTAAATGAAGTGTTAAAACTCTCCTGAAACACTTCTATTAGAGCTGAATAATAGTAAAATTACTTCACACCATGTTGGCCTTGGATTGTATTCAACTAAACTAATTGTGAACTGTGTGATGCAACATAAAGCACCACAAACTGATTTATTTTGGGTGCTAATGGTTAAAATATATTTTTTAAGACATGTGTAAATACACTCACACAGGGGCGTAGCCCTAAATTCTGGGCCCTGTAGAAAGGCATTTTCTATGGACCCCTCCCCACATCCACAGCTCGTTCTGTACGGTTGTTGTTGTTATTTTTTCTTTAATCTTTAACACTCCAGAAATATACTTCAGCATATGATATATAGCTTAATTACCCACAATGTAGGATACAGTATTAAAACATAGTTCTATCTTGTAATCATTTGACTTTAAGCCCTTTAAAGACCATCTCTGAGGAAAGCGAGGTGAGATTTTGATACAGCAAGAGGGAAGACTATGATGATTTCAACAAGCTTTTCATTTATTTGGCAAAAAAATTCATGTGTATCGCCATTTACAGGAACATATGTGCCCTTTTTAGCACATGAAGATTGAAATATTACAGAATAACAATTGAATTAACTTGCATTTATCAAACTAACAACTTCAGTGTCGCTCTTAGAAAAATACAGGTGTGACCTGCAGCACGCCACCGTTGAGGAGGTCGACTCGCCACTGCAAAAATCTGGACGAAAAATCTTTTAAACTGACCTTTGTCAATGTGAAATGAAGACAGATTCAGACACCGCATGGTCTATTTCTCGCTTAAAATGTTTTCAGAAACACGTTTCGGTGAACTATTTTCATTAGAGTCTGTTCTGAAATTCGAGAGCAGCCAGACCCCATTTGACGCGTTCGTACACACACACACACGCACACACAGACACATATACACACACAGAGACACATACACATATACAAAACACACACAGACACACACACACAGACACACACACACACACACAGAGACACATATACACACACAGAGACACATATACACACACAGAGACACATACACAGAGACACACACACACACACACACACACACACACACACACACACACAGAGACACGCACACAGACAGACACACAGAGACACAGACAGACACACAGAGACACACACACACACACAGAGACACACACACACACACAGACACACACACACACAGACACACATATACACACACAGAGACACATACACACACACACACACACACACAGACACACACACACACACACATATACACACACAGAGACACATACACATATACAAAACACACACAGAGACACATATACACACACACACAGACACACACACACACACACACACAGAGACACATACACATATACAAAACACACAGTCACACACACAGACAAAACACACACAGAGACACATACACATATACACACACACACACACACACACAAAAAAACTGTCAAAAACTCTAAGCAGAAATGTGGTTATCACTGATCGTTGTTTAGGTACATTAAACCACGTTAAGCTCTTTCCTCGCCATAGGCGCCCATGAAGAAGGAAAACGTTAACGTGAGATAACTTCTAGATTCGTTGGATTTCGGTTTAGTTTTTTGAACAGGCTTAAGTGTTCATCACAAGATATGACCATGAGAAATTTGGTGATGACTGGTCGTTGTTTAGGTACATTAAACCACGTTAAGCTTTGTCCAGGTGAGCAGCAGCCTGTCAACTGCCAACTTCCCGGTTGCTTTCCTGCCGTTAGCCTGCGGGCTAACTAACTAGCGAACTAACTAACCAGCTAACTAACTAGCTAACTAACTAACTAGCAGCTTGCCTAACCTGTCAAACCACAAACTTCAGGAGCTTTTTCTCACCTCGTTTGTTCTTCGTGCCGTTCTTCTTCGCAGTCACGAGCTCCTGGTCGATTTTCTTTTCTAAAAAGTCCTGTTTCTTGGCTAACATGTCCTCGGTCTCTCGCAGTCTCTGGATGGCTTCCTGGGGTGTCGGCGCCTTGCCACCCTTACCCGCGCTGCCGAACAACTTACCGAACATGGACATGGCTCTTAGTAACTGTACACAACAGCGAGCTAACCGTGCTAACCGTACACCAACAGCTGGTACTGTGTGTTACCGGACAGGTAACGTTAATCGTTAAAGTGCTCTGACTATCGTCGCCGAGCCGCAGGGCTGTTGTTGTTTTGTGTCTTCTTCCGCAATTCCAGAAACGTCTCGTGTTGTCATTACGTCAGCGTGTTACGTGACTCACGCCGTGACGAGGCACGTCCGTCATACTTTCAAGGGGAATTTCACAACTGCTGTACAGCAACAAGTGGTATTTTTGGTGTAATCTATTTTTGGTCTTGTTCCCACTCTTGTATTCTATGGCAAGATGTCTGAACATCAACATTTAACAATCAGAAACCATCGAAATCAAACATTTACTACTTTACTTACTATATTCTAAAAGATAGCACAGCAATTAAAAACTTAACCTCTTTCCAGGTCAACAGACAATCAGTGGTGAGACCTGAGACAGACTGACCAAGTTAAATAGAAATTGTATAAACTATTAAATTATAAAAAAAATGTTATAACTGGGAATCAATTCAAAGAAAGAGTGAACTTTTACATGTCATTTATTACACACACACACACACACACACACACACACACACACACACACACACACACACACACACACACACACACACAGACACACAAACAAAACACACACACACACACACACAGAGACACAGAGACACAGACACACACACACACACACACACAGACACACACAGACACAGAGACACACACACACACACACACACACACACACACACACACAGACACACACACACACACACACACACACAGACACACAAACAAACACACACACACACACACAGACACACAGACACACACACACACACACACACACACACACACACACAGACACACACAGACATGGCTCCAGGATGTCTCCTGTGTTTGAAATTGTCTTCTATGTCTAAAGTTGCCTGTAAGAAATGCTGAGTCATGTTTAGACTAGAACATACTTAAGTAGTCATGAACTACACCTCCACCTACAGGTCTGGTTACACCTCCACCTACAGGTCTCGTTACACCTCCACCTACAGGTCTGGTTACACCACCACCTACAGGTCTCGTTACACCTCCACCTACAGGTCTGTTTACACCTCAACACCTACAGGTCTCGCTTACACCTCCACCTACAGGTCTCACACACCCTCCACCTACAGGTCTCATACACCCAACACCTACAGGTCTGGTTACACCACCACCTACAGGTCCTGTTACACCTCCACCTACAGGTCTTACAACCCACCACCTACAGGTCTCTACACCTCCACCTACAGGTCTCTCTACACCGCCACCTACAGGTCTCTGTTACACCTCCACCTACAGGTCTGTTACACCTCCACCTACAGGTCTGCTTACACCGCCACCTACAGGTCTTGTTACACCTCCACCTACAGGTCTCAGTACACCTCCACCTACAGGTCTGGTTACACCGCCACCTACAGGTCTGTTACACCGCCACCTCCACCTTACAGGTCTCGCTTACACCACCACCTACAGGTCTCAGTTACACCAACACCTACAGGTCTGTTACACCACCACCTACAGGCTCTCAAGCACCACCACCTACGGTCCTACACCAACACCTACAGGTCTCTTACACCACCACCTACAGGTCTCTTACACTCACCCACCTACAGGTCTGGTTACACCTCCACCTACAGGTCTGGTTACACCAACACCTACAGGTCTGGTTACACCTCCACCTACAGGTCTCGTTACACCGTTACACCACCACCTACAGGTCTGGTTACACCTCCACCTACAGGTCTCGCTACACCGCTACACCGCCACCTACAGGTCTCTACACCTCCACCTACAGGTCTACACCTCCACCTACAGGTCTCTACACCAACACCTACAGGTCTGGTTACACCTCCACCTACAGGTCTCGTACAATCAAGCACCACCACCTACAGGTCTGTTACACCACCACCTACAGGCCGTTACACCTCCACCTACAGGTCTCGTTACACCGCTACACCAACACCTACAGGTCTGGTTACACCGCCACCTACAGGTCTGTTACACCGCCACCTACAGGTCTCTCAAGCACCAACACCTACAGGTCTGTTACACCTCCACCTACAGGTCTCTGCATAATCAAGCACCACCACCTACAGTCTCTACACCACCACCTACAGGTCTTCAGTCATCAAGCACTACCAACCTACAGTCTGTTACACCTCCACCTACAGGTCTCTTACACCATAACCACCACCTACAGTCTCTCAATACATTCCTCCACCTACAGGTCTCAAATACAACCACCACCTACAGGTTGCTACACCCTCACACCTGTACCTCCCCTTACACCTCCACCTACAGTCTCAACACCACCACCTACAGGTCTGCTAACACCTCCACCTAAGCTCTAGCACCCCACCTACAGATCTGTTACACCAACACCTACAGGTTCACCTCCACCAGTCTCTACACCCACATAAGCCAATAAACAACGTCAGCACACCCACCACCAACCTCCACCCACACCACACACCCTATATAACCACCTAACCACACACACCCACACACACCTAAAAACCAAAAAACACCAACAACGCCCCACCAAGTTCACACCCTCACCTTCCCCCTCACCGCGCACCTCACCTAATTACACCACCACCTACAGCTTACAAAATTACACTAAACAACATAACCACCCCACACCACACAGCTTAACAAGGTTACACCTCCACAGTTCACATCACCTAAGGCCACTACACTCCACCTAATCTCATTCACACCTAGCTGTACACGCTACCACCAACACCCAAAACGGAACCTACACACCCACCATTCACTCCACCTAACCACTACACCTCACTACACACCCCATAATCTACACTCAAAGTCCACACCACACACACAAACCATACACCTACAGTTACCCACCACCTACAGTCTCACACACCTCACCTACAGGCTCTCAAACCCACCTAGGCCTACACTACACTACCAATCTCGCACCACCTCACACACACAGCTAAACCCAAACACTATCACCAACCTACAGGCATTCATCAATCAAACACCATAGTTCACACCAATAAGTCCTCACAACGACCCACCACCACCACACACCACTACTACAGTTCACACACCACATCTCACTAACAGGCGTTACCCACCTACTCCTACACCAACACCTACAGTTGTTACACCTCATAACCCCCCAAACTAAGGACACCCACCCGATCACCTCCACACCCCCCCCACACCTATTTCACCCACCTACACACCACATACGCAACTACTCAAACACCACACCAAGGCCCACCAAACCACCCTACCATAATTCTACACCTCACCATCCAATACACCCAAACCACACCAAAACCCACAACCAACTTACACCACAACACTACTACCCCCACCACACTAAACAACTGTACACCTCACCTACAGGTCTCACACTCCACACGTCCCCCACACAAACTCACACACTAGTACACCCACAGCCCCCCACACCAACCACCCCACACCCACACCACACCAGCACACCTCAACCCCCAACAACACAACCATATTCAGTCACACCAACACCACCCTCACCCCACACCACAACTACACCACACCAACACACCAACACCCACACAGCCCACACACACAACCAACACCCCACTAGCCCCAGCACACCACCACTACACTCGCTACACCTCTCCACCTACAGGCTCACACACACTCCACCACAGCTGCACACCTCACCTATCTCCCACCACAAACCCCCCACCAATCTCCACACCATCTCACCACCTAATCTGTTACACCACCACTAATTCAACACCACCACCTAAGTCTTTACACCTCACCTACATCTCATTACACTTCACTAACTCTACACCTCACCTACAGGTCTCATTACACACCCCACCTACATCTACAACATCACCACCTACACCATACACTCACTAACTCTACACACGGCCACTACAGCTGTACACCCCACCTAAGTCTCAAGTAGCACACCCCACCTACAAGGCACATGCACTGAACGAAGTAATAACAA